>NC_139020.1:73392827-73589780 GCF_964662115.1 Mustela nivalis
CCCTGCCACCCTGAGGGCAAGCACCCACTAGGCATTCTTGGAGGATGATGAGTAAGCACTGCACATGCACTTGCATGGGGGCTCAGGTGTCCTCTCGTGCACACACAAGTGCACACACACACATAGTATTTGATCATTTAAAAAGCACTTTCAGGGGTCCTCTAAGCAAAGGGAGCCTAAAAGTAACGGTCCAGAAAGGAACAGAGATAATATACAGTAAGAGTCACCTTACAGGCAATTACAATGGCACTAAATTCACATCTTTCAATAGTTACCTTGAATGTAAATGGACTAAAATGTCCTAATCAAAAGACACAGGGTATCAGAATGGATAAATTTTTAAAAAAAGACCCATCGATATGCTATCTACAAGAAACTCATTTTAGACCCAAAGACACTGCCAGATTTAAGGTTAGGGGGCAGAAAACTATTTACCATGCTAAAGGATATCAAAAGAAAGCTGGGGTGGCAATCCTTATATAAGACAAATTAGATCTTAAGCCAAAGACTATAATAAGAAATGAGGAAGGACACTACATCATATTTAAAGGGTCTATCCAACAAGAATATCTAAGAATGTTAAATATCTATGCCCCTAACATGGGAGCAGCAAATTATAAAAGCCAATTAATAACAAACTCAAAGAAATACATCAACAATAATACAGTAATAGTAGGGGACTTTAACACCCCCCCCCAATGAAATGGACAGATCATCTAAGCAGAAAATCAACAAGAAAATAAAGGCTTTAAATGACACACTGGACCAGATGGACATCACAGATATATTCAGAACATTCCATCCCAAAGCAACAGAATACACATTCTTCTCTAATGCACATGGTACAGTCTCCAGAATAAATCACACCCTGGGTCACAAATCAGGTCTCAACCAGTACCAAAAGATTAGTATCATTTCCTGCATATTTCCAGACCACAATGCTCTAAAGCTAAAACTCAATAACAAGAAGAAAGTTGGAAGGAACTCAAACACATGGAGGCTAAAGAGCATCCTACTAAATAATGAGTGGGTCAGTTGGGAAATTAAAGAAGAATTGAAAAAGTTCATGGAAACAAATGAAAATGGAAACACAACTGTTCAAAATCTGTGGGACACAGCAAAGGCAGTCCTGAGAGGAAAATATACAGCGATACAAGTCTTTCTCAAGAAACAAGAAAGGTCTCAAGTACACAACCAAACTGTACACCTAAAGGAGCTGGAGAAAGAACAGTGAAGAAAGCCTAAATGCAGCAGGAAAAGAGAAATAATAAAGATCAGAGCAGAAATCAATGAAATAGAAACCAAAAGAACAGTAGAACAAATCAACAAACTAGGAGCTTGTTCTTTGAAAGAATTAATAAGATTGATAAACTCCTGGCCAGACTTACAAAGAGAAAAGAGAAGGACCCAAATAAATAACATCATGAATGAAAGAAGAGAGATCACAACCAACACCAAAGAAATACAAACAATTATAAGAACATATTATGAGCAACTACATAATCAGCAAATCTGACAATCTGAAAGAAAACTGATGCATTCCTAGAGATGTATAAACTACTAAAACTGAACCAGGAAGAATAGAAAACATGAACAGACCCATAACCACTAAGGAGACTGGGGCAGTCATCAAAAATCTCCTAACAAACAAGAGCCCAGGGCCAGATGGCTTCCCAGGGAAATGCTACCAAACATTTAAAGAAAAATTAATACCTATTCTCCTTAAACCATTCCAAAAAATAGAAACGGGAGGAAAACTTCCAACCTCATTTTATGAGGCCAGCATTACCTTCATCCCCAAACCGTACAAAGACCCCATCAAAAAGGAGAATTACAGACCAATATCCTTGATGAACATGGATGCAAAAATTCTCACTAAAATACAAGCCAATAGGATCCAACAGTACATTAGAAGGATTATTCACCACAGCCAAGTGGGATTTATTCCTGGGCTGCAAGATTGGTTCAACGTCCACAAATCAATCAATGTGATACAATACATTAATAAAAGAAAGAACAAGGACTATATGATACTCTCAATGGATGCTGAAAAAGCAGTTGACAAAGTACAGCATCCTTTCTTGACCAAAACTCTTCACAGGGTAGGGATAGGGGGTCCACACCTCAATATAATCAAAACCATCTATGAAAAACCCAAAGTGAATATCATTCACAATGGGGAAAAACTGAGAGCAGTCCCCTAAGATCAAGAACACAGCAAGGCTGACCACTATCATCACTGCTATTCAACATAGTACTAGAAATCCTAGCCTCAGCAATCAGACAACAAAAGGCATCCGAATCAGCAAAGAAGAAGTCAAACTCTCACTCTTTGAGGATGATATGATACTTTATGTGGGAAAACCCAAAACTGCTAGAACTCATACAAGAATTCAGTAAAGTGTCAGGATATAAAATCAATGCAGAGAAACCAGTTGCATTTCTATACACCAACAGCAAGACAGAAGAAAGAGAAATTAAGGAGTCAATTCCATTTACAACTGCACCTAAAACCATAAGATACTTAGGAATAAATTTAAACAAAGAGGCAAAGAATCTGTACTCAGAAAACTATAAAGTACTCATGAAAGAAACTGAGGAAGACACAAAGAAATGGAAAAATGTTCCATGCTTATGGATTGGAAGAACAAATATTGTGAAAATGTCTATGCTACCTAAAGCAACCTACACATTTAATGCAATCCCTATCAAAATCCCATCCATTTTTTTCAAAGAAATGGAACAAATAATTCTAAAATTTATATGGAACCAGAAAAGATTCCAAATGGCCAGAGGAATGTTGAAAGAGAAGGCCAAAGTTGGTGGCATCACAATTACAGACTTCAAGCTCTGCTACTAAGCTGTAATCATCAAGACAGTATGGTACTGGCACAACACACACACACACATAGATCAATGGAACAGAACAGAGAACCCAGAAACAGACCCTCAACTCTATGGTCAACTGATCTTCCACAAAACAGGAAAGAATGTCCAATGGAAAAAAGACTGTCCCTTCAACAAATGGTGTTGGGAAAATTGGACAGCCACACACAGAAGAAGGAAACTGAACCATTTCCTTATACCACACACAAAAATAGACTCAAAATGAATAAAAGACCTCAATTTGATACAGGAATCCATCAAAATCGTTGAGGAGAACACAGGCAGCAACCTCTTCGACCTCAGCCACAGCAACTTCCTCCTAGAAACATCGCCAAAGGCAAGGAAAGCAAGGGCAAAAACAAACTACTGGGACTTCATCAAGATCAAAAGCTTGTGAACAGCAAAGGAAACAGTCCAGAAAACCAAAATACAGCTGACAGAATGGGAGAAGATATTTGCAAACGACATATCAGGTAAAGGGGGCTAGTATCCAACATCTATAAAGAGCTTATCAAACTCAACACCCAAAGAACAAATAATCTAATCAAGAGATGGGCAGAGGGGTGTGCCTGGGTGGCTCAGTGGGTTAAGCCGCTGCCTTTGGCTCAGGTCATAATCCCAGGGTTCTGGGATCGAGCCCCGATTGGGCTCTCTGCTCAGCAGGGAGCCTGCTTCCTCCTCTCTTTCTGCTTGCCTCTCTGCCTACTTGTGGTCTCTTTCTGTCAAATAAATAAATAAAATCTTTAAAAAAAAAAAAAAAAGAAAGAAAGAAATGGGCATAGAACAGGAACAGACATTTCTGCAAAGAAGACATCCAGATGGCCAACAGACACATAAAAGAGTGCTCCACATCACTTGGCATCAGGGAGATACAAATCAAAACCACAATGAGATACCACCTCACACCAGTCAGAATGGCTAAAATTAACAAGACAGGAAATGACAGGTGTTGGCAAGGATGCAGAGAAAGGGGAACCCTCCTACATTGTTGGTGGGAATGCAAGGTGGTGCAGGCACTCTGGAAAACAGCATGGAGGTTACTTAAAAAGTTGAAAATAGAGCCCTATGACCCAGTGATCGCACTACTGGGTATTTACCCTAAAGATACAAATGTAGTGTATTTGGGTGCAGACACGTGCACCCAAATGTTTATAGCAGTAATGTCCACAATAGCCAAACTACGGAAAGAATCTAGATGTCCATCAACAGGTGAATGCATAAAGAAGAGGTGGTATGTATACACAATGGAATACTATGCAGCCATGAAAAGAAATGAAATCTTGCCATTTGCAATGACGTGGATGGAACCCTAGGGTATTATGCTGAGTGAAATAAGTCAATCAGAGAAAGACAATTATCATATGATCTCTCTGATATGGGGAATTTGAGAGGCAGGGCGGGGGGTTTGGGAGGTAAGAAAGGAAAAAAATGAAACAAGATGGGATCAGGAGGGAGATAAACCATAAAAGACTCTTAATCTCACAAAACAAACTGAGGGTTGCTGGGGGAGTGGGGGAGGGAGAGGGTGGTCGGGTCATGGACATTGGGGAGGGTATGTGATATGGTGAGTGCTGTGAAATATGTAAGCCTGATGATTCACAGACCTGTACCCCTAGGGCTAGTAATACAATATATGTTAATAAAAATAATTAATAAAAAATAAAAACAAAAGCTAATTACTAGTTATAATAATTAATTATTATTATAATCAATATCATGATAAATTATTATAATA
This sequence comes from Mustela nivalis, assembly GCF_964662115.1. Lineage (NCBI taxonomy): Eukaryota > Metazoa > Chordata > Mammalia > Carnivora > Mustelidae > Mustela > Mustela nivalis. The sequence goes on from NC_139020.1 coordinate 73,397,449, forward strand.
ATAAATATTATAATAATATTATATAATATACAATATATTATAATATGAATATAATATAATAATTAATATTTATTAATAATTAATAAAAATAAAAAGGCACTTTCACACATACAATTCTAGGTGAGTATGCTTCCCTTGAAAAAACAGACATTAGCCTTCTCTCACTCTATTTCTTCTTTTCTTTCTCCACCTTTTCTTCCACTTTCACTTTCTCCCTTTTCTTCCTCTCTCCCTGCTTTCTATTCAGGCATATCTCTTCCTCCCCTTTCTTCCATATTCCCTATCACCTTTTCCCTCTTTAGCTTCCAAAGGAGCTGTAGAGACAAGATCCTGAATATGTGTGAACACTTCTCTGGGCTTCTGAAAATCATTTCACGGCTAATAACAACATTTCTCAAAACCAAGAATGATGTTAGAACACAGTCCTTCGTGAACAGCACAATTATTTCCTTGGTTAAAAGGCAGAGCATAGACCAGAAATTAGGTGTCCCGGGTCATCCAAGCTCCCTTACAGAGATACCAGCTCACCCTGCCTTCCTCGCTAAGCACCTCAACCTTTCCCCAGCCCTCAGACTATTGCCCTTCTCTGAGGATGGCAACGAACCTCAGGAAGTCTACTCATATCTTACATTCCAAATTGTATCTGGTCCCAGAGTCACACTATGATTTCACACATTTCCATTATTGCTTTATGCCTGTGTCAACACAACATATTTTTCATCAGTCTCTTGCTGTTTTAATCGGCATTTCAAGGAAGAAAGAGATGTATAGAGGGCTCTGTTTGGAAAACAGGTAATTTAGTTCAGTGTTGCCAGGGGTCAGGTGAGCCTAAAATGTTCATTTGTCATTGCCATAAACTACCAAGATTATTCTACAGAAATATCTCTCTGAATGTTTGAAAAATCTGTTAAAAATGAATCTGAACATCTGAATTCTGTACCTCTTCTCACATATATATAAAGAATGCAAATTTTTAAAAGAAAGCCTCCTTGCGCTTCAGTTTTTTAGTCATTGAACTGCATGTTCTTTTATAGATCATCCTTATTTCTCTTCTGAGAATTGGAAAATGGGAGACACTTTAAGGGATTTTTTTCAATTAAAATGAGTTGCAGAAAACTAAGAAATGTAACACTTCATTAGCAGGCATTTAATTCCCTAGCTTTTTATTTTTAAGGAAATTAAAAAACCGTATGCTCTCTGGTACCATTTGTGTTTTTTCAATTGCAGTATACATTATAACCTAGAACAGGGAATTTTTTGATAAATATGAGGTATTAACAAAAGACTTCAACCAGAATTACTGTGATTTCTGTCATTTAATGCCAATGAGTGTAAGTTGCTGTTTTTGCTTGAAGAAGCAAGAAGAATGATTAAAAAGCATATATTAGAAACTGCATACACTACTGGTGCAATGTTTTAGTGCACTGCCTTAAAATGGTAGATGTCAAACAGTTATCCAAATACCCTAAAAAGAAGTGCTTATTTTTAATAAATATATTTTTACGTTTATAATAATACCTTCTATGTTATAATGGTTCCATTCATGGAACAGTTTCCTTTTAAATGGCATGTTTTTAGAGAACATAATATAATACAGCCAATTCTAATGTATTCAGAATGGCAGGAGACAGTTAACAATTTTTTGGATAAGCTGAGAGCTTTCATACATGTAATATACATATTCAAAATTTTTACAGAATTCAAAGTCAAAATACGTTTTGCAATGAAGCTACTCAGAAACAAAATTTAGTTTTTCTATGATGATGGTTCAAAATCACTTGAAGGCCTGGTAATCTATGGGTTATTTCTATGTACAGCCATCCTCACTGCACACTACATGAATTTAAATTCTATCTACTGGGCATTTACAAAGTATAAACTGTTTGAATTCTGCGTAAGAAAAGTTTAACATAAATTAAAATTCTACAACATGGTATCTCCTGGCTTTAGGATGTCAACTAACTGTTTCAACATTAAGCATCTAAGAAGCAGCCCCAAAAGTAGAATAGCAACTAAATGTCAAAGATTATGTTATCCTGGGAAAAATTAATAAAATTAATATTGCCACATTCTCTCCTAAAGAGAACAATATAAACTATCCTTCTTTTCCTTACTTCCTTTTCTGTCTTCTGGTCTTTAGATCAGACCAAAATTCTTGTATATCCTATCTGCATTTTAATCTTTGAATGTGACAGTAAGTATTAACAACTTTTCATGTGTGGCATTATATTCACTTATATATGAACATTTAATCACTAAATATTAACCAGCATAACTCCTGATTGAAATAAGTCACTTACAGATTATTTCAAGAGCTTCCTGAATTGCTTCTTTGAGGCCCTTTTCAAATGAGGCTTTCAAAATTACTTTTAATTAAAAAAAAAAAATTTGGAGCTTCTCTCCAGGTCACATTAGTGCCAGTTCAGCCTGTTTTTTTTCCCCATTTCTTTTCTTTTCCTTCCTTCCTTTTTTTTTTTTCTTTTTTAATTGCTAGATTTCCTAGCTTCTATTGACTCATTCATAGTCTAGGACCACTACTAAAGATTTTAAAATACACATTCTAGAAACCAAACAGTCATAGGTCTTTTACTCAATGTTTTCTGCCTTTATTTCCTTTAAATATTTTCCATTTCACAAGTCTAAGCAAATATAATGAGCAATTTGTGACAAAGGGGTGACAATTTAGAGATAGTATATGCATTTTACATGCTGACTACAAAAAAGATGGAAATTTCAGCTGAGCTCTTTATCTGCCACTTACCATTCTTAGAATAATGGCTGATAATGATAGAAATCACACTGGCTAATAGCACTATTAACATCTTCCATGTTAGCGTATATTCTTGGTATATATGAGTTCCTTTTGTAAAATTTTTAAACTCTATCTAGATTTTCTATGCAAAAAAAAGGGGGGGGGCATGCCATACGCCACAAACATTAACCAGTTGGTAAACTCCCCTCCATCTTCAGTCTTCTTTCACTAAAACTGGAGGATTTTGATTTCATGTTCAAATCATAATTTTGCTTCTCACAATTCTTTGAAACTCCTCTATGAAATCTCATATGGATCTCGTAGGCCATTAAGTGGTACAATAATCATTAGATGTATTTATCTTTCTGAACCAATGTGAGGCCAAGAATCAGCATGACAGTGATGCATATGTCTTTTCAGAGGCTGCAATTTCATAGACTCTCTCGGTATTATTAGCCCAGTTTTGATGGGAATACATGCGCATCTTTATTAAAGATACAAAACTATCATGAACAAAATGTCCTAAGTGAAATTTCATTTGTTTGTTGTGTTTTGTTTTGTTTTGATGATCTTAAACGGACATGATTAACTTACAGAAAAAAATACTGACTCCAAAACTGAATCCAAAATCAGTTATGCAGCTCTATTCCCTGAGGAATCTTTGCACCATTTATTTTGGCCAGTTTCTGTTTCTGATGATGAATCATTGAGACTCTGCAGAAAAAAAAAAAAAAAAAAAAAAAAAAAAAAAAAAATGCCTAAGTCTTCTGAGCCAAGATAATTACAGCTGAAAAGAATGGATTCACTTCTTGGAGATAGGAAGTTAAAACACAGTCGTCACAGGTTGACTAGAAAAGGAATTTGCTGCCTAAGGGATATGGCATAATTTGCTTTCTGCAGCGTAACTGTGGACACAAATAATCCATTTGCAGCAACGGTTCTCAACTTATTGTTTATAAACCAGCTTTAATTTAAATCAGCAGAATAAGTTCCAACGGCACCTCAGTTATTGGGAGTTCAGAAAATATTTTACAGTGGATGAAATATTAGCAATATTGTTTAGGCAGCTAGGCAAGACCACAAAATTTATTTCGTACTTTCCATCATTTCGTTATGTGTTTATCAAGTACCAATCAGGTACAATCTAAGAAACTGTGGATGCTAATATAATAGAAAAATTCAGAATTTATACCAGGGACATATATCCAGGCTTTTCAATAATGTTCTATATGAACACCTCCACCCCCCCAAAAAAACTATACAGATTATTCAACCTAAAACAAAATAAGTCTTCAAAAGTACACAATCAAGTATATTGGTTTATCTTCCATTACTACAGAAATTGAACTAAGTTTGTTGACATGAGCAGCAGTGAGACAAGTGAAGCTGCAGGCAGATTTTCAAGTAGTGCTGGTCTTCTGGAGTTTGTGTTGTCTTGGTTATCAAAGCTCAAAATGTTCAAGCAAGCTGAAGCCCCAGGCTTCAGAAGAGTCAGCATACAGTAGGGGATGGGGGGAGGGCTGCAGTTATGGTTACCATTCAAGGCAATCTCTGCATTACAGGGTAGTTGAGTTTTATGCAGTGGACGCATGCACTCCTGAAAGTCCTCCCATAATTCGAAACTGGCATTAATCAAGATTATTTTTCCCAATGGAATAACTGGAAAGTATTAGGGATATATCCTGCCTACATATACCTATACTCTTTAGAATGTAGTTTTGCTTAAGGCTGTCTTTTTTTTTAATTATCTCAATATTGTCATTGATATTTTGTAGCGCGCTCCCTCTTAAATTAGCATGGCAATATCTGGCCTAATTTGTGATGCGTTTTGACATCTAGCTTTGTTTCCAAAACTGCTAACTTTCCAGTGGGTTACCTAGCACTAGCTTCATCTTCACCACTTAGTGAATGTTCATGATATTATCAGAGGAGAGTTTTTAAGATTTCAAAGTATAATAACCATGGAGGTCAACAGAGGAGTAATATATTGACCAAACCCCTTCCCTGAAGAAGTGCCAGTCCTTGTAAGACTGTGACATGGTTGGCTATCATTTCTGTTTACCAGCTACAGAAATAGACAAGTTTGCAAATTACTGGGCCTGTCACTCATTGAAAGCATGTGAGTCTTGGTTTTGTTGCTTCTGGTTTTGTTTTTAATTTGGAACATGGGACAAACTCTCTTGATCTTGATTTTCAGCACAAACGCTGAACATGCAAACAGAGCCTGAGGTTTCTCCTCAACTTTCTTTCAGGTTTTAAAAAATACTTGTAAGAAAAATTACCACAGCTATGTCACTTAATTTCCAGTGTGATGTGGCAGTAAAATTTCACTAATATTTTAAGTCATTGGGACACCTGGGTGGCTCAGTTGGTTAAGCCTCTACCTTCAGCTCAGGCCATGATCCCAGCGTCCTGGAATCGAGTCCCACATCGGGCTCCTTGATCGGCAGGGAGCCTTCTTTTCCCTCTGCCTCTGCCTGCCACTCTGTCTGCCTGTGCTCTCTCTCTCCCTCTCTCTCTGAATATAAATAAATAAAATCTTTAAAATATATATTTTAGAATAAATGAAACAAGATGGGATTGGGAGGGAGACAAACCATAAGTGACTCTTAATCTCACAAAACAAACTGAGGGTTGCTGGGGGGAGGGGGTTTGGGAGAAGGGGGTGGGATTATGGACATTGGGGAGGGTATGTGCTTTGGTGAGTGCTGTGAAGTGTGTAAACCTGGTGATTCACAGACCTGTACCCCTGGGGATAAAAATATATGTTTATAAAAAATAAAAAATTAATTTAAAAAAATATATATATATATTTTAAGTCATAAATTTCAATGATTGTAACTCAAATTTGTATAAAATGTGATCAGTTCCAGGAGTCCTCCCAGAGCAAGTCCCCTGATCTTCTTCGCCACAGAATGGCCGTGAAATGAGGGTTACACATCAGACTTCACATTGGGGAAAGAGTTGATTCTAAAGGAGAAGGAAGAGAAAGTAATAGCAAAGGTTAAATAGAAGAAAAATGTTTGGGCCCTGAAACCTGATTTGGTTCAGCAAGTGCTCTCACCCTGGCCTCTGCCCAGAGTAATTTGGAGCTGCGGCCACAATCTCGCTCCTGTGAGTCCAGTGTAACTGGAAGCCTGAGTTTGATGAGGAAGTTAAAGGGAAAAATGTGCATCAGAATGATAAATACATAAGCTCAGTGCCACCAGGTATAGTCTTTAAGGATAAAGGTTTAAGAATTTATTTAGGACCAACCCAGTTTTGTGTGAAAGGTATGCAATGTTCAACTCAGTCTAACACTAAAGAAAGGGGGGTTTTATAGAAGTATCACAAGTTTTAAAATGTGATTTGTAAAAAGAGATATCTTCAGAAAAGTACAGAATTGTGACCTATACTTTTCCTTTTGAGTCTTGATTATGACTGGTGCTCTTTCATGATATCTCTTTTTCTGTTTTCAGTAAATCTAGATTTTTATTCTTTTGGTATTATGCTCTTGTTTTTCTAAGCTTTATCATTTCCCTACTTTTAAAGTAAAAGAAAGTGCATGTAACTTTCTATAGGTGATCCCAGCAACACTTTTTAAAATCCTTTCATAATTCCCTCTATTTAAACCTGATGTATTTATTAGTGCCTCTTGGAACTGTGCAGGGGATTATTGCTCTGAAAACCAATGCAGGAACATTTATTGTGCTTTTCTACCAATACCCAGAGATTCTTTTCCTCTTAAATGTTTCGGAGCATATGGTTACTGACAGCACATTCCTTTTGAATTTAGTATCTAGGATCATTACCTTCCATCTCTATCTACTGAATTACAGATATCATATATTTACATATGCTCTTTCTAGTCAGCCAGTTCCCTCAGTTTCATTGTGTCCTTTATGCTTAGCCTCCCCACCACCATTTTATGTTATTTGCACATTTCATCATGTCAATTCATGTTTCATTTTGCAAGTGATTGCTCTATGTATATATTTTAATTGTCTTTAATGCTTCTTGTGAAATTCTGCAAGATGCTTTTACAAAGCACAAATTAAAATTTTAACTAGCTGAAATTTTTATTGTTTTAATTCTTCTATTTTTTCACCATAATAAAAAACACATCAAAGTGTCCCAAAAGGATCATCTTTGGGTATGTGACTTTTTTTTTAATAACTTTTCATGATGAGGAACCTTTCTATCAACTAAATTTCCTTCTATTTTTGTCCTAGGTATTCCTGACATAGAGATTTTGACACTAGAAAAAGGGATCAACCATTGTATTTGGAACATGGCATTTATCTAACTGTATTTGAAAACAAATTACATAAATCAGCTATAATTTTTCTGTGTAGAATTTTCTTATGAAATTATTACTATTCAATTACTCCCTGCATTTTAAAGTACCTCTAAATTATGTCATGACGTTTTCCCAGTTAAAATCAACTACAATTCCATAATGATATTGGCTGTGATTTTTATCATCCTGACATTCTAAATCAGGCCACAAAAAATAAAATTTGTTTTTCCATTTTCTAAATTCCTTTGTTCTTATGCCCTTATTTTATTCTGTGATTATATTTCTAAGTTACACAATTAAAAGGTAACACTGGGAGATCCTCATTAGACTGTGGACTCCTAGAGGGAAGAGACTCTATCTTATTTATCTTTGTAACTCTGGTACCCTTTTGGAAAACAACTCTGTTACTAATATAAAACATATTTGTCAAATTGGCTTTTGAATGCATTAATTTTTGACTCGCAACAGTTTGAGTACATTCTTCATTTCCTATTAAATTCTCTACCATCCTCAAGTTCTCATTCTGTTTTCCTGCTGCATTTTGTATCTCCTTTTCCATTGTAGAATCAAACACATTTTGCTTACAATATATACTCAAAGCAGAAAAAATAGAAAATAAAAAAATCAAACTGTCCCTGAATTCCTCACCCAGAGAAAGCCACACTGATTTTAGTGAACATAATGCAAATCTTTTTCCCTCCAAGTACAAATGCAACAAATATGTTACATCTATTTGCAAAACTTGGGACCATATTACATATGCTATTTTGTAACATCTGGACTATCTTTATATGTCAACAAAGATACAACTATAGCATCATTTTTAGTAAAAGAGAATTTCTGTTCTACTATAGATTTTCATATAATATACTTTGTGGAGTTTTTGTTTTGTTTTCAATTAACGTATTCATTAAAATGCTGGATACTGGCAGCCCATGACTTAGGGCCCACAACTACATTTGGTTTTTCCTGCACAAAAACTTAGAAAATGTCTTACAAAAAAGAAAAAAAAAAAAGATTTCCAGGTTATTTGGATAAATCAAAAGATCTAACCCAACACCCACCCATGGCAAGCATCTGATAAAGCTGCCTGCATGGTCTGCAGTGCTCCTGATTTGCAATTACTTCCTATTGTCCCATACCAATCTACTTCACTAATTTCACTTACCTTTCACTTGGCTTAGTGCCTTTTATTTAATAAGTGTCTGTTTATAAGGACTTTTCAATAGTCCACAGCCATAGGATGAGTAACCATTTTTATACATTTATCTTTGTATAGTCTTCTGATTTTTTTCCATAAGGTAACTTCTTAGTCATGGAATTTCTGGGCCAAAGAGTATCTTCAAATCTTGATTCCTATCACTAAATTACTCCTCAGAAGTTTTTACACTTGTACACACCTACCATCAGATCCTGTGAGCATCTGTTTCCACTCACTAGCCCCCCTCTCTTCTGTCCATGTGGGCCATGATAGTTTACTTATGCTTTACTGATCTGGAAAGGATAAGCAAAGTGATTATTAGAGCAAGGGTGAGATGGAAATGAGCTATCCCATACTTGCATAAATCAGTATTTCTCTCGCAGTTTACCTCTATCTCCTATCAGATGAGAGTTTCTAGTATCACCAGCATTTTTCACAGAGCCAGAACAAACAATAACAAAATTTTTATGGAATCATCAAAGACACTGAATAGGCAAAGCATCTTGAAAAAGAAAAGCTAAGCTGTAGGCATCACAATTTCAGACTTCAAGTTATATAACAAAGCTGTAATCATGACGACAGTATGGTATTGGCACAAAAACAGACACATGGGCCAATGGAACAGAATAGAAAACCTAGAAACAGACCCACAACTATATGGTCAACTAATCTTCAACAATGCAGAAAGAATATGTTGGGGAAAAAGACAGTCTCTTGGGACGCCTGGGTGGCTCAGTTGGTTAAGCAGCTGCCTTCGGCTCAGGTCATGATCCCAGCGTCCTGGGATCGAGTCCCATATCGGGCTCCTTGCTCCGCAGGGAGCCTGCTTCTCCATCTGACTCTGCCTTCCACTCTGTCTGCCTGTGCTTGCTCTCGCTCGCTCTCTCTGACAAATAAATAAAATCTTAAAAAAAAAAAAAAAAGACAGTCTCTTAAACAAGGTGTTGTGAACACTGGACAGCCACGTGCAGGAGAATGAAACTGGACCACTTTCTGACACTATACACAAAAGAATAAATTCAAAATGGATGAAAGACCTAAATGTGAGAGAGAAACCCACCAAAATCCTAGAGGAGAACACAGGCAGAAACATCTTTGACATTGGCCATAGCAACTTCTTACTAGATATGTCTCTGGAGGCAAGGGAAACAAAAGCAAAAATAAACTATTGGGACTTCATCAAAGTAAAAAGCTTCTGAACAGCAAAGGAAACAATCAACAATTGCCCACGGAATGGGAGAAGATATTTGCAGATGACATATCTGATAAAGGATTAGTATCCAAAATCTGTATAAAGAAGTTATCAAACTCCACACCCCAAAAACTAATAATTCAATCAAGAAGACATGAATAGATATTTTTCCAAAGAAGACATCCAGATGGCCAACAGACCCATGAAAAAATGCTCAACATCACTCATCATCAGGGAACTGCAATCAAAACTATAATAAGATATCACCTCACACCTGTCAGAATGGCTAAAATTAACAACACAGGAAACAACAGATGTTGGAGAGGATGTAGAGAAAGGGGAACCCTCTCACACTGTTGGTAAGAATACAAACTGGTACAATTCCTCGAAAATAGTATGAAAGTTCCTGAAAGCATAAAAAATGGAACTACCTCACAATCCAGCAATTACACTACTAGGTATTTACCCAAAGGATACAAAAGTAATGATTCAAAGGAACACATGTACTCTGATGTTTATAGCAGCATTATCAATAATAGCCAAATTATGGAAAGAGCCCAAATGTCCATTGACCAATGAATGGATAAAGAAGATGTGGTGTGCACACACACACACAAATGGAATATTAGCCATTAAAAAAAAGAATGATATCTTGCCATTTGCAACAATATGGATAGAGTTAGAGAGGATAATGCCAAGTCAGTCAAAGAAAGACAAATACCATATGATTTCACTCACATGTGGAATATAAGAAACAAAACAGATCAGAATGAGGGGGGAGAAGCAAACCATAAACCAGACTCTTAACCATAGAGAACGAATTGAGGTTGCTAGAGGGGAAGTGGGCAGGGGATGGACTAACTGGGTGATAGGTATTAAGGAGGGCACTTGTTGTGATGAGCACTGGGTATTGTACTTAAGTGATGAATCACTAAATTCTAAACCTGAAACTAATATTACAGCATATGTTAACTAAAGGGAATTTAAATAAAAACTTGAAACAAACGAAGAAAAAAAGATGATAGTTTCTAAAACACTGTTAGACTTGGAATTTTTAGTCTATTCACTTTTATTAATAACAATAACAACAAAAACTTTGCCACAGATTCCCTGGCTGCACTTCTACTCTACTAACCTTAGGAAACTTAGGAAGGATAAGCTAAGAATATTTGCCTTTTAATCCTTTAATTTAAACCAGATGGTGGGTTTACTGTGAGAGATCCAGTTTACATGTTATTGCCTTTTGAGGGAAGAGTTACTAATTATATAAGTCATGTCAATTTTTTCACATTCTAGGCCATTAAAGTAATTCTGACAATGGGGGAGAAAACAATAAGGGAAAATGACTGCAACCATTAGATTCTGATTTATTTTTGTACAAATTATGGGAAGGCCCACAGTTAACTTCCATCCTAGATTGTCACTCTGAGGGACTAAGAACTTGGAGATTTCTTTTGTGTTTCACTCCACACACACCGTTCCCTTACTCACCTTCTAGACTCAAAGATGATACTCAATACATATTCATTAAATCCAGTGAATTTTACAATTAAACTAATTCGTTTTCTTTTTTTTAATTTTTTTTTTTTAATTTGACAGACAGAGATCACAAGTAGGCAGAAAGGCAGGCAGAGAGGGGTGGGAAGCAGGCTCCCTGCTGAGCAGAGAGCCCGATGCAGGGCTCTATCCCAGGACCCTGGGATCATGACCTGAGCCAAAAGCAGAGGCTTTAACCCACTGAGCCACCCAGGCGCGCCAAACTAATTAGTTTTCTTAAAAGAAAAACTTTTCCTGGTATTTTACCCAAGTTAAAGACTTTTAGGTCCATATTTGCTCATGTATCCAATCAATTCTAAGTATCATTATTAAAGAAAAGACTTCAGTTTTGAAATAACAAAAGAAAAATTGTGTGAGATAATGTTCTTTAATTTTAAAAAGCCTTTAGTTGTTTAAGAGTAGGAACTTGCAGGGTTGCCACCTGATTGGCCCAGTAGGAAGAACATGTGACTCTTAATTCAGGGGTTGTGAGTTTGACCCCTACATTGGGTATAGAGATTACTTAAATAAATAAATACATTTTTTAAAAAACAGTCTGAATTTGCAGTGAGTACTAAATAAACCATAGAGATCTAAAGCACAGTATAATAAAGAGATAATATTGTACTATAACAATGTTATGCAATGAATATCACTACAATAGGAACCATATTACAATATATAAATGTATAAAAGTAATATGTACACCTTAAATTTACACAATGTTATCTGTCAAATTTATTTAACAGGAGTTTACAAATAAAAGGGCTTTACAGTTCAAAGTATATATTCACATAATTTCACCATATACATATATATATACACACGCATATTTTTTACATACACTTACACACTATATATGTGTGTGTGTGTATATAGGTGTACATATACATACATATTACCCCTTAAATCATAGTCACAGCTACAGCATATTCTTAGGTTTTGCAGACAGGGCTATTAAGAAATTGCCAGAATTAACAAAAATAGTTCAAAATATCACACATTTATGAAAATTCCTAAAGGCAGGAAATTTTCCACTGGCAAAATATATCTTGGGAGAAATTACATGATTTCTTCTCCAGTAAAGTCTTGGAAGCCACGGCAATTTCCAAACTTCAAGTGAGACCACTGAGGGTGGTCTCTTTTCTACCATAAGATATTGATGAAAGATACACACATCAGCATACACTGAAGCATTATCACCAGTGAAATTTTTTTCCCAAGAAATAAGAAGAATAGAGATGAGTAGGGTTATTTTATAAATCATATTTTGAATTGTGAATTTTTTCAGGTGACTAAACTGAAGGGTAGAAGATAGTAAGCCATTTGCCATTTAATCCATTTCATTTAAAGGATCACTAGCTGTATTTAATGACATCCAAAAATAAACTCTTCAGATGCTGAAATACTAGGCTGGGAAGGCAGGCAGTAGAAGCAGGAAGGTTATTCTAGTTTTATTTCATTTTCTTGAAGGGCAAAGGCAGCTTCTCATTCATAATAAGAAACTGACCCCAAAGTGACAGAAGGTAAAAAACTATTCCAGGCCTGTAGAACCTGAGTTGACAATTGATATCTATCCACAACAGTAGCAAATTGTTTCCTCCTATAAAAATTCAAGACAGAGTCTCTGCTTTTTATGAAGCTAGATACTGTGGTGATTAGTTCATCTAAATAATATAAGAAAGTTTTATGTACCAAAGTATAAGCAGACCAGCTGCTTGATTTTGTGCAGTTCTTAGTGATTGCATAATGCATGTTTTTTCAAAGGACCTAAGACTCACCAGGGACTTACTTATTTCACTGAATATTTTCAACACCCATTGTAAGTGGGCCTTTTTATTCAACAGTGCTCAAGTGCATTAGCATCATCAAACTGTATAAGAACATCAAGTTCTGAAACTTTCTCCTTATATTTTTTGTCTTAAATTTGCATATTAGGGTTTTTTTTTCTTTTTATTTCCAGTTCAAAAATACCCACATAGATAGTATCTGTCAAAAAGTTGTCTTCAGGGGCGCCTGGGTCGCTCAGTGGGTTGGGCCGCTGCCTTCGGCTCAGGTCATGATCTCAGGATCTTGGGATCGAGTCCCGCATCGGGCTCTCTGCTCAGCGGGGAGCCTGCTTCCCTCTCTCTCTCTGCCTGCCTCTCCGTCTACTTGTGATCTCTCTCTGTCAAATAAATAAATAAAATCTTTAAAAAAAAAAAGTTATCTTCAGTAATTAGGCATCTATTGCACAGTTAGATGGTTTAACCAGAGTCAGTATGTAATACTTTTAAAACAGCTCTTTCTTGGGATATAGTTGTCTCTGTTAAACACTGTGCTTCTTATTGCATTTTCTCCTCTCTAGAGCCCCTGTATTCTAACTATGGAGATCTCTGGCTTACTCATGTGGAATCCATTTATTTTTATCAAGGTGGTAACTTTATTTCAGAATCAGTAATTATTGGTGGGGCACAGGAAAGAGTCATGACCTGCCAAAGAACATCATACCAGTATCATCTATAGTACTTTATCAAGGTGCACACTGTAGACCTCTGTCACTGGAGATTTGGCATTGCTTCCCCTGGAAGGTGTGAATGGGAGAGTATAGGACATTCTACAGGCTGTGAACAAGTGGCACAATGAATTACTGTTGTCAACTGTGAATATGTGGTATCCCTAAGCTGAGTTGGTGTAGAAAAAATTGAAGACTACTCTTCTAAATATTACCCACTCAGAAATACACTTAACACCTCTCTTCTTCAAGCACCAGGCCTTGTATATAGTAAGTGCACAGAAAATGTTAAATAAATGAGTTGATCAATTTATAAATAAAATGCAAGCTTTTCATATAAACTGAAAATTTTAACATTTGGATTTACAGTCTAAAATTCTTGATTATCATTGTGGGACAGGTGATTTCACAGTAAACACAGCTACTAAACAAAGCATTCTGAGATCTCTATCAGTGAATTAGTAAAGTGAGTATATTAATTCTGTGATATCTCCGGTAAGGATTCAATGTAATCAAAGGTTATAATCTTCTTCCCTCAATAACTAAATCGATCTTCCATCCAGTGGATCTACACTTGCTCTTAAAAAAAAAGCAAAGGGGGCTTATGGAAGGGAAGAAAAGACAACTACCTTTCTACCATCTATGCTCCCTCTACAAGCTACCATACCTCTTCCGTTCCAATTTAGACTCAATAAAACTGAGCGGCCAGAAGTCAACATGGCTAAAGGCATACATAGTTCCTCATGGCTGAGATATCTAGCTGTCCACCATATGTGGGGCTCCTCTCTTCCATAACATAAGCTACTGTTTAAAGTGGCTGCCCAGTCAAGGACTACATTTCCCAGCTCTCCTTCATCTAGATGGGGCCAGCGTGACTAGTTCTTGCCAATGGGATGTCCACAGAAGTAAGATGTGTCACTTGTGAGCTAACGCATTTGAAGAAATAGATGGACCTTCTCCTCATTGCCTCTTTCCACTTTTGCCAGTCAGACATAAAGGCAAAGTCTTGAGGGATGGCAAAACCACAAGATGGAAGGAGCCTAGACCCTTGAATCATTGTATGGGCATAGAAGAAAAGCACATCCAATCGGGAATGCCCTCACTGCCCCTTACACCAATACAATGTAAATCTGTATTCTGTTTAGCCACTGAAATTTGGAGATTCATTTATTAAAGCAGCAGGAATTATAATAATAAATGCACTTCTCCACCTTTTGCAATTTATGCTTCAGCAATAACAGTCTATATACCACTTCCCGGATCAAACATGCAGATTCATGCTTCCATGTGTTTATACATGCTGATGCTTCTGCTTATAATCCGTAATTTTCTCTACCTATACTCTCCTGTCCGGTCCTTTGTCTTTGATCAATTTGTATTAATCCTTAAAAATCTAGCTCTAAGCTTCTGTGAAGATTTATTCTGCCAGTGTGCTCCATTCCCGCCATGTACTTCCCTTGTTTGTACATAATTCCACTTTTGCACATGTCACAATATTTTAGAATTCTCCATCTATAAATATGTCAACCATATAACATACACATTTGTCATGTTTCCATACTCTAAGGCTCCTAGCAGAGGGGTGATACAGAAGAGATTTATGACTCTATTAGGTCTTCCTATCTAATTAGGACTTTGTTTATATTAAATTAATCTGATCTGTGGAGGATAAGAAACAGAATACATTTAAAACCACTAGAATATGAGGACAGCAATGAAGGAAAGGAATCCTGTTGTATGCTGACAATTAGTCACTGAATGAGTAATAGCAATACAAACTTGCAAGTAAAAAAACAAGAGAACATATGCACTTCTACAGATTTCTAAATTTGGCAGAAGTTCAAGGGAAACACAAATCCTGATATGGGGCAAAGCCTGGTTTTTTTAGATTAAAGCCGAGTGGTTCAGCATACGATGTTTATGGCATGCAGTTTTTCACACAAATGGATTTTATTCTAAAAGACATAATCCTGGGCGCCTGGGTGGCTCAGTGGGTTAAGCCGCTGCCTTCGGCTCAGGTCATGATCTCAGGGTCCTGGGATCGAGTCCCGCATCGGGCTCTCTGCTCAGCAGGGAGCCTGCTTCCCTTCCTCTCTCCCTGCCTGCCTCTCTGCCTACTTGTAATCTCTCTCTGTCAAATAAATAAATAAAATCTTTAAAAAAAAATAATAAAAATAAAAGACATAATCCCAGTTTTGCTGCCATTTTTGTGAGGATTAAATGAGATAATACATGTAAAACCACCCAGAATAGGGCCTAGAACAAAATGAATATTCAGCAAATGTTGGATAAATGTACTATAGAATAATGTCAATGAGGGACGCCTGGGTGGCTCAGACAATTCTGTGTCTGCCTTCAGCTCAAGTCATGATCCCAGAGTCAGTATCAGGCTCCTTGCTCAGCAGGGAGCCTGCTTCTCCTTATCCCTCTGCCTGCCGCTCCCACTACTTGTTCGCTCCCTCTGACAAATAAATAATATCTTAAAAAAATAAATTGTCAAGGACCAAAACAATAACTATTTTTAAGCTGAATCCATGTGGTTTTACACCTCAGTGTTGACCTAGATTTTTCATTCTCCTAATCCTTTCTCGAGCAGGGTGAGAGGATGATACAAGAAAAAGAATATGAGACACTGTGGATAGTCATAAGGCCTTAGGAGGTGAGGAAGCATATTTAGAAACTCTTCTGTGCCCCTCATTTGGTCAAATATGAGACAGGTTGTTTTTCAATTTAGAAAGAGAACCTCTCATTGAATTTTTCTTTTTAAATTATATTTTATTCTAGTCACTAGTTTTACACTGGTCCCAATAAAATGTACATTATAAAAAATAAAAAAACCTCATCTGATAAGCCTATTACCTTATGTTCATGGCTGCCAGCTTTATTCTATTGAATTCAAATTTGCCTGTGGCAGTGCTTCGTATCTAATTTGTGACTTTTACAAGGTGAACCTTGCATCATTTTCCTTTGCCTCTGCTTTCATTTATCTAAATGAAAACAGTTTCTCTTAATGCATAGGTTTGCTTGAGATGCCATTAATACCACAGATGGGCCCTGAAATGCTCATAAAAAAGCATCACAATAAATATTTATTGTTGTTTCACCCAGACACACAAACCCGGCATATTTTTAATATGGCTGGCTACTTGGTTTCCCTTTTAATAGAGCGTATTTACTTGATTTCATTTTCTCAAATAATTGCTCTTCCTCTGAGGGTTATTTGAGGGGAATGGGTGGCTGAAAGAGCAGAATGAATTTTGAAATATGTGAGAGTGAGGCCAGTGGTACATTTAAATTGATTAGAAGGAGACTGAAATGAAATGAGGGTCAAGTGTTTTGTGCTTAAATGGATGAACCTGTACGGAATTTATCTAACTCAGAAAAATATCTGTGTTAAACACAGCATTTCATAAACACAGCTTAGCGAAAAACAAATAGTTTTCCCGGCTCGCTACATTTCACAAAGAATAATTCTCAAGGGGGGAAAAACAAATCATGGCAAAGCCAGTGGTGCTTTCTTCAGCTTCCATATCCTTTATGGTTGGTGTCTTGTATATTTTTAAATCATATTTATATTCCAGCTACTCGTGCACCCTTGACCGAAGAACAGTCCTCTCCTCTGTCGGGGAAGGTCGTCCTCTTCGACCGAGCGCGCAGCTTCGGGAGGAACGCACATGGAGCGGTGAGGGAGGAAGGGGACGCCCTCCTAGCCAGCCAGATCAGCCGAATCAACCCTGGCGATCAATGGGGTGACAGATGTCGCAGCCAGATCGCCCTCACATCCTAAATCATATTTATATTCCAAATGACTTCTACCAAAAGATAAGCAATATTTATTGACCTTTGAGAAAATCCTTAGGAACTATTTAGAACAATCAATCTCATTAAACAACATGCAAAGAACAGAAAAACTGCCCTCTTGTTGGCAGAACTCTGCGAAACACACCTCACTAGACATACAGTCCTGAGGGTCCAGAACCCATGGTCTGATGGAAAAGGCCACATGAATGTGCCCAGGATACAAAAAGAAGCAATCGGTCCAGTGTAGGTAACATGGGGCCTTTCTTGGATGATGTGGCAATGGAACTGGATTTAAAGAATGTGAGGATATGTAGGAAGCAGAGGGCAAAAAGGGAAGTGGAGAAAAGGAATTCAGTCAGAGAGTAAAATACGAACTGAGTTTGCCAGGTGTGACACAACATGTGCAAGGGAGATTAAGACTATTTCTACATCTAGAACATGTTTTCATTTTCTTTTCTCGATGGCATTTAGGACCTTGCTTCTAGGAATTTTATCTTTTTCACTACTAGTTCTTCTGCTGGAGGTTTATGTAGTTAAACCATGTTTTTAAGGACACATAACATTGAAGACAGAAACATGGAAAACTCTCTCTAATGTCCGTTGTACAAAAGGAAACCTAGGGCACCTGGGTGGCTCAGTTGGTTAAGTGTCTGCCTTCTGCTCAGGTCATGGGATCAAGTCCTATATTGGATCCTTTGTTCAGTGGGGAACCTGCTTCTTTTTCTTCCTGCTGCTCCCCCTGCTTGTGCTCTCTCTTTCTCTCTCTCCCTCTGATGAATAAATTCTAAAAAAGCAATTTAATAAAAGGAAATCTAATACCTGTTATATTTATATTTACTACATGTGCATACAAAGAACTCTGAAGCATCTGATCAATTGTGAAAGCTATGGAAAGAAAAAGGAGCACCTTGAAAATACTAAGGTTTCCTTTTTTAAAAAAGTGATAAAACAAGAAAACTTTTTTTTTTTTTTTTTTTTTTTACTTAGAAGCATTTTATATGGCTTTTGGTAATTAAGAGAGAGCTTGGGGTGAGTTAAGAATCTTTATTTAAAAGAATGATAACTTTAAAGAAAGTTATTTGAAGAAACTGTAAATAAAAGTAAATTTAATCTATTTAAGCTTAGATTTAAGAAATCCCTAGTGCATCATTTGAGCCAAATGAAAATTACCTCCTATAGATTCCTTCAGATATTTCCCTGGAAACAGCATCTCCTGGGAACCAATAGAGATATGACTACTATTGGGGAAGTATACTCTTACTACAAAGAAAATGTATTTTTCTTGGTTTGTAT
The DNA here is from genome assembly GCF_964662115.1 of Mustela nivalis. NCBI lineage: Eukaryota > Metazoa > Chordata > Mammalia > Carnivora > Mustelidae > Mustela > Mustela nivalis. The sequence continues at coordinate 73,415,997 of NC_139020.1, forward strand.
TTCCATGGGGTTTTCCATGCTGATAGTATAATATTTATTTGTTAAAAGAAGAGGTTCATTTCTTAGTTCCTCATTTTTAATCCACTCACTTTTAGGAGTTATATGCATCTGAATTTATCCCAATTCCTAGCAAGCAATTATATGTGGCTTTTCTAATTAAAGCTTCCTAAATTGAAGGAGAAAATAATTTACATTTTGTCAGAGGAGTTGAGTCTGCAGAGGATTCTTGTTTTATAGGTGGAACATAGTGCTAGGACCAGCATTAATCTTGCAAAAGCGGATTTTGAAAATCTCATTTCTCTGACCACAGCAATGTTGGGTGGGCTCAAAACTACTAAGAAAAGTCCTTTATGATAAACTTTAATAGGCAATCTAGTTAACAGCCTTCAGTAACCTTTCCATATGTATAGATATTGATTCCATAATTGGATTGGGAACTCTTTAAAGGTAGGAATTACTGTGCTGTGTACCATCTTGAAAACTGATTTTTCCTCTGGAAGAATCCATTATTTCCAATTTTTATATTAATAAACAAATGCCAATTACTATCTAACTTTTCTATTAATGATTTGTCTTTTTAGAGCAGTTTAAGGTTCACAGTGAAATTGAGAAGGTAAAAAGTTTTCCCATATATCCCCTGCCCCCCCACACACACAACCTCCCTCATTACTGACACCCCCCACTAGAAATAGCACATTTATTACAATTGATGAATCTACCTTAATACAACATAATCACTCAAAGTTCATACTTTACAGTAGGGCTCACTCTTAGTATTAATATATTTGAAAGGTTTAGACAAATGTACAGTGACATGTATCCACCATGGCAGCATCACACAGTGTATTTTCACTGCCCTAGAAATCCTGTGTTCTACCTCTTCATCATCTCTCTCTTCCCCAATCCCAAACACTGGCAACCATTGATCTTTTTACTGTCTCCATAGTTTTAAGCCTTTCAGAGAATGTTATATAGATGGAATCACACAGTATATGGTCTTTAAAGATTGGCTTCTTTCACTTTCCAGTACACATTTAAGGTTCCTCCATGTTTTTTCATGGCTTGACAGCACATTTCTCTTTACCACTGCTTAATATCCCATTGTCTGGATGTACCACAGTTTCTTTATCCATTCACCTACTGAGGGACATCTCAGCTGCTTGCAACTCTTGAGCAATTATGAATAAAACTGAAGTAAACAGCCATGTGCAGGTTTTTGTGTAGATACAAGTTTTCAGCACCTCTGGGTAAATACCAATTAACATCAGTGCTAGCTCCTATGGTAAGAGTATACAAGAAACCATCAAAGTGTCTTCTAAAGTGACTGTACCATTTTGCACTTCCACCAGCAATGAATCAGAGTTCCTGTTGCTCCACATGCTCACCAGCATTTGGTGTTGTCAGTTCATGGATTTCAGCCATTGTAAAAACTTCATAGTAGGATCTCAATGTTATTTTCATTTACATTTTCCTGATGACATATACTGTGGAAGATTCTCTCATGTTATTTGTCATCTATATTTCTTCTTTGGTGAGGCATCTATTAAAGTCTTTGGCCTATTTTCTACTCTAATTGTTGGTTTTCTGAAGTTTCCAGTTACCTTTCTAACTTGAAAAATAACCTTTGGAGCATTAGTATGAACTAGAGTAATTCTCAAACACAAAACCTATCAACTAAAGGAGAAGTGACAACCCATAATAAATAACCTGCAACACTGGGCAAATGATTATAGCAGTGATCCCTCAAGTTCTCTCCCAAAAGGACCGATAGCTACTTACTCAGGTATTGATATACTGAGGGAAGGGAATACTTGTTGGATACAGGGTCCAAATTATGCTGATTCAGCATCTAAAGCACCATAATGGCTCAAGCAGGGACATATGGGTATCATTCAGGTAATAACTAGAGTCCTGGCCCAGAAGCATCTCACAGAGTATCCAAGTTTCCATCTTGTGGTCATTTCTCAAATAAATATATGGAGTGGATATAGTAAGCACTGGTAGAATCCTCGGATTGATCCTCTGACCTATAGCATCAAGAGTTATTATAGTAACAAGCACCAGATAGAAGCCCCTGAGACTACCCTTCCACACCACCAAGACAGTAAATCAAAAACAATGCTTCAACCCAAGGGAACAGGAGATTAATGCCACCTTCCAGGATCTAAAAGATGTAGGAGTTGAAGACTGTCTAGTATTACTATTTAATTCACCAATCTGGTCTTTACAGAAACAAGATCTATCATGGAAATGACAGTGGACTACCAAAACTATCAAATAACAGCTCCAGTTACAACTGCTGTGCTGAATATGGTATCTTTATTGGAAGAGATTAACACAGTCTCATGTATATTATATGATATGACATATAATATAATAATATGCTGATATGACAAATGCCTTTTTCCCATACCTATTAGGAAAAGGGATCAGAAACAGTTTGAGTGCATTTGGAATGTACAGCAGTGCATATTCATGATGTTGCCCTAGAGCTATGTTAATTCTCCTGTTCTCTGTTATAATATAGTCCAAAGGAACCTGTATGATCTGATCATCATACAGAATATAACTTTAGTTCATTATGTTGATGAATCATGTTCATAGACCTGATGGGCAAGAAATAGCAAGCACTCTGGATGCCTTCATAAGACACATAAGATTTATCAGGTGGAAGAAAAATCATGTAATGATTAAAGACCTTCAATATAGGCATCTTGTGGTCTGAGGCATACTGGAATATCCTTTTTAAGTAAAAATTACATCCTACCATTAAGGTAAAAAAAGCACAATGACTCTTATATTGGGTCATATGGAAGATGGGTTGACTTGAATGGTGCCCCAAGAAGTCACAGGAAGTCTTTGGCATGCTAGAAGAGCTGCAGAAAAGACCTCTAGGGTATTAGACAATGGTCAAGTCCATCTGTAGCAGAGAAAATATATCATTGAAGAATATATCACCAGTCCTAGCCTGCTACTAGGCCCTACTAGGCCCTGATAGTATTTTGCATACTGCAAAGGAGGCACTAAACAAACCAAGTGGACTCAGTCCATAAATGTCAGCCAACCTCTGTCCCTGGCTATCCTGGTGTTTGCACAATTATCATGAACAGAGTAGCCATAGTGGCAGAGCTGGAGGTGCTGCCTGGTCCCAACAGCTTAGGCTCACTCTCACCAAAGCTGACTTAGCTACTGCCACTATGGACTTGCCAGCAACAGAGACTAATGCTGAGCTCCCTATCTGAGTACCATCCCTCACCAGCAACATCCAGCCATTTGGTGGCTAGTTGATTACATTGGGCCCCTTTCACCCTGGTTTTCTATTGACCAAGAGAACATGTATTTTAGGTACAGGGTTTACTTTTCTGCCTGAAGTGCCTTGACCAGCATGACTATCTAAGGTATTATAAAGTATCTGCTCTACCCTCATGGAATCTCATGTAACAATCTTACAGCAAGAGATCTACTTTAAAGCAAGGGAAGTTCTGTGATGAGGAGGTGAGTGTGTGATATAATAATCTCATCACACAGCACACAATTCAGAGGGTGCCAGAATCACCAAGAAAGAAAATGGCCTTTTAAAGTCACAGCTAAGGCATAGCACAGCTATCCAGCTTGGATATGACATCCTGTAAGAATATACACTTTAAGCCAAAGCGATTAAATGGTACTGTGTCCTCAACTGAGAAAAAATACACGGGTCTGGAAACCACATGGTAGAAGTAGGAGTATCACTGGCCACCATCACTCCCAGTGACCCACTTGGGCAATTTGTGCTTCCTGTCCCTGCAGTTTTTGGCAATACAGGATTGGAGACCTTGATTCCTAGTCAGGGAAGCTTAAACTTAAAGCTAGCCCAGTAGAAGTGCTTACCAAACTGGAGGGAATCTAGAACTAGTGATGGAGGGGAAGAATGAGGAGGACCACTTATAGCCTGAGCTCCACTATAGCATCAGGGCTGATGTCCCAATAACATTCCTCCTGTTAGTTTTCAGAAATTATAACCAAGCAAGAATCCTGCAGAAGCTATGTCTGGATAGAGCAAAATTAAGGTGAAAAGCAAGTGTTTCTGCATTGCAAGGGTAAATCTGTAATGAACACTACTGATGCCTAGCCTAGACTACCCTTCAGGCCCATACATCCCTCTCCTAGAGGTTAAGTGTTGACTGCTAATGGCTCACAGCTGCCCCCTTCTGGGAGCCTCCTGGTCCTGGAAACTAGTACTTCCCTTCATAACCAGGAAAGGGAGGACCTCAGCCAGTGACTGACCTGCAGTGCATACCAAAAACCACCCCCTAGTTTCACTTCGGTACTGCAATTTGTGCTTCAGAGCATCCTTGTGGAATCAAACTAAAGCTAGTCTATGAGGCCACATCCTTGCTTAGCTTTTTCCTCTGACCCATCCCACTTCCCCTGACCCCCTTCTTCTGAGATTGTTCCCTCAGTAAATCACTTGAACAAGAATTCCTGTCTCAGGCTCTGCTTCCAGAGAACTCAATGTCACTATTTATATAAATTAAGTATACACACACATCAACAACAATGCAAATTTGCAAGAACACATATAAATGAAAGGAAGTACATCAAATATATCATAAACATTGCCTCAGTGGGGAATCTGCATAAAAGAGAACAAATCAATAAAATAAAAGAGAGGACCCGCACTGACTGATGTAGATACTAGAACAGGAATTGAGGAATGTGATTATATGCACTGTACACCTGAAATCTAAAACTAAACAAACAGGTAGTTAGATAACTCTTTTAAGCAAATTCTTTTTTTTAAGATTTATTTATTTATTTGAGAGAGAGAGAACACAAGCGGGTAAGGGGCAGAGGGAGAGGGAACAAGAGAATCCCAAGCAGACTCCCCACTAAACACAGGGCCCCATGCTGGGCTCCGTCTCACCACTGTGAGATCATGACCTGAGCTGAAACCAAGAATCTGATGTTCAACCAACTGAGCTACCCAGGTACCCTACAAACTCTTGCCTTATACTATGTAAATATATTCAGGGATCAAAATGTGCTTTCTTTAACATTTGTTATTTGAATGTTCTTTTACCTCCCAAGAAGTCAACATGAAAGGATTCAGAAAGGCTAAATCCCAGGTGGTTTTTATGGGTCTGGACCATCCTTCTATCTCATATTCTAAATAGAAAATTTGTAAATGATGCTGAATTTCTTACTTTAACCAATCCCTGCCTTTTCTTCTGTCTGCTTGGCTCCCAGTTCTCCCTCACCATTCCCCATCCCCACCCTTTACGCGAACAATGTGAAAACCTTACAATCAATATCAAAGCTACCAAAAGTATTTCGGTCTGAATTATTTTCTTGTGGCAAGCCCTACAAGTATGTAGTAACACCACAAAAATGAAAGAACATAGAAAAAGGAACTGAATAATGGATTTAGCATAGGAACTGAATAACGGATTTCCTTCAGACTGTGTTTTGGTGTCTCTGTAACACTATGTGGTCTGCTTTATCCAACTGAATTTGCCACAATGCTTTTTTTCTAATTCAATTAGGTTCAACTCGTAGATATTAATTAATGATCACTGCTCTTGGTTGCTGCAGAAATCATTAAGACGGAGTCCATGTATTTAAAAAGTTTATCATCGGTGTTAAGGAGAATATTTGAATATATTAGGTCTTCCTTCAAATTTTAGAGGAGAAATGTTCACATTCCTAACTTCTAAAAGTGTTCTCATTTCTATTCTTTTAAAATTATCTCTATTCTTTGCCTAATAAAGAGTTCAAATAACTTTCTGATATAATCTTTCTTTTCAAATCTGCTTTGTAAAAGTTTTATATTATCCATAATCTCTTCCTTGCCCTGAGATGGCAATGTTTTATTTATCCCGCCCTTTTGGAATGCTAAACTACCCAGAAAATTCTTCACAGATTCTCAAATGTCTGTAACAACGCTGCTCTTTCTCTTGATAGCAGAAGTGGCTTGAGACTGTAGGGATGTGAAGGGATTTCATCAGAATAGGCAATTTCTATAAGAAGCTCTCTGGGTTTTTTTCAGGTACAACTGACTAAGTCATTGAGAATATTGGGAAACTGTTCTGTGCCCTGCCTCTTCTGCTTCCAGAGCCTCAGAGTCCTGCCAACTCCATTCATATATATAAACAACTCCATTCATATATAAACAACTATTCTGTTATGTCACTTGGTATCTTCTTTATAAAGCAGAAGCACGAAGTTCAGACTGCTAAACTAACCTCACAATCTGGCAGTCAACTATTTTACTTGATTTATATTCCCAGTGTGACTTCTGTTTTTCTTTCTCAATATTCCCAAGCATCCCATGAAATTTCACTCCTTAATGGTACTATACGTATAGTATATACATACAGATGCAGTGCCTGTGTCCCCGTACTCTACCTGGTGAACCAGGGCTCATTTGGTGAATTCATGACTGAATGCCCACATCTCTCATCCCCTATGGTCTCAGTGCTACAAAAGTTATTTGTGGGTAAGATACTAGTGTTTCAGAACAGCTTTATTCCTACCTGATCTATATCTGATCGAAAGGACTGGCTGCACAACCCTTCCCCAAGTCATCCTCAATTCAGGCAACTCAGGAAGAAACTCCAAGGCAAACACTTTCACGTATCCACTTAGACTTATTCCTCTCACAGACAGAAGTACTCACGCTCTCCTCCTCTAAATTTCATCCAGCTCTCCACTCCAACCCCCTCCTCTCTCACACATCATCTTTCACTTGCACATGTTCCTCTACCCCTGAGGATAGAAGTGCCCATGTAAAGGAATTACTGGCTCTTTAGTGTCCATTCATGGGTTTATCTCTAGTCCAAGATTAACCTGAAAAGTTAACTCTCCTTTTGAAATACGACACATAGTTGAAATTCATTCTTACAAGTCAAGGAGACTGGGATTACCTACTTTGTTCGCATGCACTTTCTTTATCCCCCAGAACACCTTCCAGTAAGAAGAACAAATCCTTAGTGCAAAACTCAAACCACTTTAATTACTGGATATAAGAGCAGCAAAGGTCCCGGGACCAGCTTGATTATTGGTATCAAGAGTTCCCAGGAAAATCGGTTCACTTCAGCAGGAGCTGACCCCTTTAGAGAGACATGATCCTTCTCTCCTCTCTTCGGACACTAGAGACAGCTGGGAACACTTGGTGGGAAAATTAGGAGCAGTAAAAACCTTCTTGTCTCACATCTTTCCCTCACTAATCCCTACCATGCTCTGGAATCCCACACCCACAGATTCTTCCCCTCATATCTCCCCACTGTGTTCTCTGGAACATCCATAGAATCATAAACAGAGTATCCCACATCCCCAGTTTCTTGACTGAACATTTCATCTCCCACCTCTCGATACTGAAAACTGGCTTTTCTCATCAGACATCACATTCCCTGTGGCTTCACGAGAAGGACAGTGTCACCCCAGTGCCACCCCCATATCTCTATTTTTCTTTCCAATGTGTGTAGCAAATGTCTGCCTCTTTGATGCTTTCCCTCTCTGGCAATACCCTCCACCTCACCATCACTCTTTGAAGACATTAGCACCTATCTCATTTATTTTTCCACCTCAAGATCTGATGTCATTCTGGGGAAAATTAACAACCACATGAATTACCCAACACCTTAACCTCTCTCCTTGGTCTTTTCATTGCTAAGGGCCTGCATATCCAGTTCACTCACAGCCTCCCTGGACTCTAAACAGGTACTTCTGACAACTAAATTAAAGCATCCTGCTTTGGTACCACAATCTTCACTCCTGCCAGCTACCCGCTATAGTTACTCCTCCTATTCCTTTAACTTTCTGGTCCCTCTGGTCCCACCATGTTTCCACTTCATTCCAAGCAACAAACCCCTCCTCACTTCATTATTTTCATCTCAATATTTCAGTTCCTCAACAATCACGTGCCAATATTCTCAACTCCCTTGAACATGATTTCCCCATAGTCCCCATGTGGCCCCCCTCCAAAAAAATCAACTTCATTTTTACTGTTTTATTCCAATGTTTAACTTGGGATACACTGTATATTTATCTTACATGTTATTTTTTAAATGTCCTATGTCTCACTATATTTTAACTTTTAGGTGATTTTTCCTATTTATAGCAATTCTTAAAATTTTCTTAACTGTTTGGAATAAAGTACCATTTACTTGAAAATGCCATACAGAGCAGAATACATGCTGAAATATAGATAAGTAAGATGGTTTGCAGCCTGACTGCAAGCCTAGCCAAGAATTCTGAATAACCAGGTCCCTTGTTTGCCTCATGGGGAAAATTGGACAATTTTTAACTAAACATTTATAATATTATACTTTTTATCTCTGTCTATAAGTGAAGCAGAGGAGTTGCAGGTGAGAGTACAAGGATTAGGTAGGAGTCCGTTGCAAGGGAAGTCTTCTGCTATGTCTCCCTATATGCAACCCTGTCAATCCTCCATGGTAAGTGCTTCCAATCAGGGCCATCACAAATGGTTGCACAGGTTGCCCCCTGAAAAAGAGCACCTACTAAGGAAGTAAATAGGGCTAGAAATTAATGTACATGCTCTAGTCTCTGACCTATATGCTCTGGCTTGAAGGAGGAAGTACATTTTTCTAATTAATATAAAGGCATAATGTAAATGACCTTTTCCCCACCCCCCCATGATGAAAAACATTTGAGACAAGTTGATCCAATAAAACTACTACTGATATCCTTCTTTATGTATGGTGTCTACACTCTGACATACCCAAATTTCATCCCAGCTCGTGCTTATACACTAGGACCTTAGACAAATTACTTGACCACTCTGAGCCTCAGCAGTCCTCACATGCGTGGGTACTAAGTTTTTATAAAGAGTAAATGAGATAAAAGTAGTGAAGCCCCTAGTATAGTGCCTGCGTATAGCATATACATAATAGATATTGGCAGTCAACTAATAAGAAAGCAGGATGGATGGATGAGTGGATGAGTGGATGGATGGATGGATGGATGGATGGATAAAGCAAAATATAGTTTTGGGCTGTTTCTAGTAACTCTGCCTTTAAAGAAGTGACATACAATCTACATGACTAGAGTAATGATAATGGAGGAGAGAATCCTAAGGAAGCAACAAGGGAAAAATTTGATAAATGACTTTATGCCTACAATTTCTCCCATTTATTTTATCTGACCAAGGCAGAGTTTTATTACTATAGGACAAGAAATGATACATATCATGGAGAATTGCCCACCTCTCAAGTCTCTGACACTTCACACCTAAAATTAAAGACCTTACATATTTTATGAACAAATTAAGTGAATTACTAGCATTGTAGGTGCTCAGTTTTACTGATAACTTGTTTACAGTGACATGTTATTTCTAAGAAAATGCTACTTATCTAATTTACAGATACATAGCACATGGCGTGAGTAAAATGATCTTAATTAATTTCAAGCAGAACTTATAAAAAGTGAATGAATTAAGTAATTTAAAAATGAGAGCTATTCTCCATAATTCATACTTGTTTCTCTGAAGAACATCTACAATCATTTACTCATTGAACTTTAGATGCTAACCAAGTATATCTATGATTGTTCCTGAATTTAAATACAGCAAAAGCAAGATAATAGCATGACTTAGCAAAAATGTATGTTAACTATGAAATAATTATTGCTATATCTTGTTGTCCCCTTTAATTAATCTCTCCCTTCCTATCACTACACACACTCACACATATGCACACAAATATCCATGGGTCCTGTATTCCAGTTGGAGGAGAACGACCACTCTGCTTAGCTAACTCCTAGGCATTATGAAGAAATTGTTGCATACCTGTTCCAACATTTTAAAAAAGTTTTAAAAGGGAAAAGAATTTTTGTAAGAAAGAAGAATAAGCTGAAGTCCCTTAGAGACAGAAAATTGGGAGGGGGGAGATTTATGTACTAATTTTATCTCACAAAAGAGAATAAGGAGGGGGAGGAGTCAAGATGGCGGAGAAGTAGCAAGCTGAGACTGCTTCAGCTAGCCGGAGATCAGCTAGGTAGCTTATCTAAAGATTGCAAACACCTGAAAATCCATCGGCAGATCGAAGAGAAGAAGAACAGCAATTCTGGAAACAGAAAAACAACCACTTTCTGAAAGGTAGGACCGGCGGAGAAGTGAATCCAAAGCGACGGGAAGATAGACCCCGGGGGGAGGGGCCGGCTCCCGGCAAGCAGCGGAGCAACCGCGCACAAAATCAGGACTTTTAAAAGTCTGTTCCGCTGAGGGACATCGCTCCAGAGGCTAAACCGGGGCGAAGCCCACGCCGGGTCAGCGTGGCCTCAGGTCCCGCAGGGTCACAGAAGGATCGGGGTGTCTGAGTGTCGCAGAGCTTGCAGGTATTGGAACGGGAAAGCCGGCTGCAGAGACAGAGCCGACAGTAAGCTCGCAGCTCGGTGTTACCTTGAACCGGTCGCAGGCTCGGTGAGCTCGGAGCGCGGCCGGAGGTCAGGCAGACGGGAGTAACTGGGCGCTGTTCTCTGAGGGCGCCCTGAGGAGTGCGGCCCTGGGCTCTCGGCTCCTCCGGGCCGGAGACCAGGAGGCCGCCATTTGTATTCCCGTCCTCCGGAACTCTACGGAAAGCGCTCAGAGAACAAAAGCTCCTGAAAGCAAACCCGAGCGGATTACTCACCCCGGCCCCAAAGACACTTGAGAATCACTACAACAGGACCCTCCCCCAGAAGATCAACAAGAAATCCAGCCGAGACCAAGTTCACCTACCAAGGAGTGCGGTTTCAATACCAAGGAGAGCAGCAGAATTCCAGAGGAGGAGAAAGCCAAGCACGGAACTCATGGCTTTTTTCCTGTGATTTTTTTTAGTCTTGCAGTTAATTTAATTTTTTCTTTTTCATTTTTTTTTTTTCTTCTCGCCTTCGGGTAAATTTTTTTTTTTTTAACTGTTACCTTTTTCTTTTTAAACGATTTTTTACTAGTTTATCTAATATATATATTTTTTCTTTTTTACATTTTTCTTAGGTGTTTTCTTTTTTAAAAATTTTTTTTCTTTTCTTTTTTTTTTTCTTTGTTCTTTTTTTTTCTTTCTTCCTTTTTGAACCTTTTTTTATTCCCTTTCTCCCCACTCACGATTTTGGATCTCTTCTAATATGGTTAAAGCATATTTTCCTGGGGTTGTTGCCACCCTTTTAGTATTTTACTTGCCCCTTCATTTACTCTTATCTGGACAAAATGACAAGACGTAAAAATTCAACACAAAAAAAAGAACAAGAGGCAGTACCGAAGGCTAGGGACCTAATCAATACAGACATCGGTAATATGTCAGATCTAGAGTTCAGAATGACAATTCTCAAGGTTCTAGCCGGGCTCGAAAAAGACATGGAAGATATTAGAGAAACCCTCTCGAGAGATATAAAAGCCCTTTCTGGAGAAATAAAAGAACTAAAATTTAACCAAGTTGAAATCAAAAAAGCTATTAATGAGGTGCAATCAAAAATGGAGGCTCTAACTGCTAGGATAAATGAGGCAGAAGAAAGAATTAGTGATATAGAAGACCAAATGACAGAGAATAAAGAAGCTGAGCAAAAGAGGGACAAACAGCTACTGGACCACGAGGGGAGAATTCGAGAGATAAGTGACACCATAAGACGAAACAACATTAGAATAATTGGGATTCCAGAAGAAGAAGAAAGAGAGAGGGGAGCAGAAGGTATACTGGAGAGAATTATTGGGGAGAATTTCCCCAATATGGCAAAGGGAATGAGCATCAAAATTCAGGAGGTTCAGAGAACGCCCCTCAAAATCAATAAGAATAGGCCCACACCCCGTCACCTAATAGTAAAATTTACAGTCTCAGTGACAAAGAAAAAATCCTGAAAGCAGCCCGGGAAAAGAAGTCTGTAACATACAATGGTAAAAATATTAGATTGGCAGCTGACTTATCCACAGAGACCAGGCAGGCCAGAAAGAGCTGGCATGATATTTTTAGAGCACTAAACGAGAAAAACATGCAGCCCAGAATACTATATCCAGCTAGGCTATCATTGAAAATAGAAGGAGAGATTAAAAGCTTCCAGGACAAACAACAACTGAAAGAATTTGCAAATACCAAACCAGCTCTACAGCAAATATTGAAAGGGGTCCTCTAAGCAAAGAGAGAGCCTACAAGTGGTAGATCAGAAAGGAACAGAGACCATATACAGTAACAGTCACCTTACAGGCAATACAATGGCCCTAAATTCATATCTCTCAATAGTTACCCTGAATGTGAATGGGCTAAATGCCCCTGTCAAAAGACACAGGGTATCAGAATGGATAAAAAAACAAAACCCATCTATATGTTGCCTCCAAGAAACTCATTTTAAGCCCGAAGACACCTCCAGATTTAAAGTAAGGGGGTGGAAAAGAATTTACCATGCTAATGGACATCAGAAGAAAGCAGGAGTGGCAATCCTTATATCAGATCAATTAGATTTTAAGCCAAAGACTATAATAAGAGATGAGGAAGGACACTATATCATACTCAAAGGGTCTGTCCAACAAGAAGATCTAACAATTTTAAATATCTATGCCCCCAACGTGGGAGCAGCCAACTATATAAACCAATTAATAACAAAATCAAAGAAACACATCAACAATAATACAATAATAGTAGGGGACTTTAACACTCCCCTCACTGAAATGGACAGGTCATCCAAGCAAAAGATCAGCAAGGAAATAAAGGCCTTAAACGACACACTGGACCAGATGGACATCACAGATATATTCAGAATATTTCATCCCAAAGCAACAGAATACACATTCTTCTCTAGTGCACATGGAACATTCTCCAGAATAGATCACATCCTCGGTCCTAAATCAGGACTCAACCGGTATCAAAAGATTGGGATCATTCCCTGCATATTTTCAGACCACAATGCTCTAAAGCTAGAACTCAACCACAAAAGGAAGTTTGGAAAGAACCCAAATACATGGAGACTAAACAGTATCCTTCTAAAGAATGAATGGGTCAACCGGGAAATTAAAGAAGAATTGAAAAAAATCATGGAAACAAATGATAATGAAAATACAACGGTTCAAAATCTGTGGGACACAACAAAGGCAGTCCTGAGAGGAAAATATATAGCGGTACAAGCCTTTCTCAAGAAACAAGAAAGGTCTCAGGTACACAACCTAACCCTACACCTAAAGGAGCTGGAGAAAGAACAAGAAAGAAACCCTAAGCCCAGCAGGAGAAGAGAAATCATAAAGATCAGAGCAGAAATCAATGAAATAGAAACCAAAAAAACAATAGAACAAATCAACAAAAGTAGGAGCTGGTTCTTTGAAAGAATTAATAAAATTGATAAACCCCTGGCCCGACTTATCAAAAAGAAAAGAGAAAGGCCCCAAATAAATAAAATCATGAATGAAAGAGGAGAGATCACAACTAACACCAAAGAAATACAAACTATTATAAGAACATACTATGAGCAACTCTACGCCAATAAATTTGACAATCTGGAAGAAATGGATGCATTCCTAGAAACATATAAACTACCACAACTGACCCAGGAAGAAATAGAAAGCCTGAACAGACCCATAACCAGTAAGGAGATTGAAACAGTCATTAAAAATCTCCAAACAAACAAAAGCCCAGGGCCAGACGGCTTCCCGGGGTAATTCTACCAAACATTTAAAGAAGAACTAATTCCTATTCTCCTGAAACTGTTCCAAAAAATAGAAATGGAAGGAAAACTTCCAAACTCATTTTATGAGGCCAGCATCACCTTGATCCCAAAACCAGACAAGGATCCCACCAAAAAAGAGAGCTATAGACCGATATCCTTGATGAACACAGATGCGAAAATACTCAACAAAATACTAGCCAATAGGATTCAACAGTACATTAAAAAGATTATTCACCACGACCAAGTGGGATTTATTCCAGGGCTGCAAGGTTGGTTCAACATCCGCAAATCAGTCAATGTGATACAACACATCAATAAAAGAAAGAACAAGAACCATATGATACTCTCAATAGATGCTGAAAAAGCATTTGACAAAGTACAGCATCCCTTCCTGATCAAAACGCTTCAAAGTGTACGTATAGAGGGCACATACCTCAATATCATCAAAGCCATCTATGAAAAACCCACCGCAAATATCATTCTCAATGGAGAAAAACTGAAAGCTTTTCCACTAAGGTCAGGAACACGGCAGGGATGTCCATTATCACCACTGCTATTCAACATAGTACTAGAGGTCCTAGCCTCAGCAATCAGACAACAAAAGGAAATTAAAGGCATCCAAATCAGCAAAGAAGAAGTCAAATTATCACTCTTCGCAGATGATATGATACTCTATGTGGAAAACCCAAAAGACTCCACTCCAAAACTGCTAGAACTTATACAGAAATTCAGTAAAGTGTCAGGATATAAAATCAATGCACAGAAATCAGTTGCATTTCTCTACACCAACAGCAAGACAGAAGAAAGAGATATTAAGGAGTCAATCGAGTCAATCCCATTTACAATTGCATCCAAAACCATAAGATACCTAGGAATAAACCTAACCAAAGAGACACAGAATCTATACTCAGAAAACTATAAAGTACTCATGAAAGAAATTGAGGAAGACACAAAGAAATGGAAAAATGTTCCATGCTCCTGGATTGGAAGAATAAATATTGTGAAAATGTCTATGCTACCTAAAGCAATCTACACATTTAATGCAATTCCTATCAAAGTACCATCCATCTTTTTCAAAGAAATGGAACAAATAATGCTAAAATTTATATGGAACCAGAAAAGACCTCGAATAGCCAAAGGGATATTGAAAAAGAAAGCCAACGTTGGTGGCATCACAATTCCGGACTTCAAGCTCTATTACAAAGCTGTCATCATCAAGACAGCATGGTACTGGCACAAAAACAGACACATGGATCAATGGAACAGAATAGAGAGCCCAGAAATAGACCCTCAAATCTATGGTCAACTCATCTTCGACAAAGCAGGAAAGAATGTCCAATGGAAAAAAGACAGCCTCTTCAATAAATGGTGCTGGGAAAACTGGACAGCCACATGTAGAAAAATGAAATTGGACCATTTCCTTACACCACACACAAAAATAGACTCAAAATGGATGAAGGACCTCAATGTGCGAAAGGAATCCATCAAAATCCTTGAGGAGAACACAGGCAGCAACCTCTTCGACCTCTGCCGCAGCAACATCTTCCTAGGAACAACGCAAAAGGCAAGGGAAGCAAGGGAAAAAATGAACTATTGGGATTTCATCAAGATCAAAAGCTTTTGCACAGCAAAGGAAACAGTTAACAAAATCAAAAGACAACTGACAGAATGGGAGAAGATATTTGCAAACGACATATCAGATAAAGGACTAGTGTCCAGAATCTATAAAGAACTTAGCAAACTCAACACCCAAAGAACAAATAATCCAATCAAGAAATGGGCAGAGGACATGAACAGACATTTCTGTAAAGAAGACATCCAGATGGCCAACAGACACATGAAAAAGTGCTCCACATCACTCCACATCAGGGAAATACAAATCAAAACAACAATGAGATATCACCTCACACCATTCAGAATGGCTAAAATCAACAAGTCAGGAAATGACAGATGCTGGCGAGGATGTGGAGAAAGGGGAACCCTCCTACACAGTTGGTGGGAATGCAAGCTGGTGCAGCCACTCTGGAAAACAGCATGGAGGTTCCTCAGAATGTTGAAAATAGAACTGCCCTATGATCCAGCAATTGCACTATTGGGTATTTACCCTAAAGATACAAATGTAGTGATCCAAAGGGGCACATGCACTCGAATGTTTATAGCAGCAATGTCCACAATAGCCAAACTATGGAAAGAACCTAGATGTCCATCAACAGATGAATGGATCAAGAAGATGTGGTATATATACACAATGGAATACTATGCAGCCATCAAAAGAAATGAAATCTTGCCATTTGCGACAACATGGATGGAACTAGAGCGAATCATGCTTAGCGAAATAAGTCAAGCAGAGAAAGACAACTATCATATGATCTCCCTGATATGAGGAAGTGGTGATGCAACATGGAGGCTTAAGTGGGTAGGAGAAGAATAAATGAAACAAGATGGGATTGGGAGGGAGACAAACCATAAGTGACTCTTAATCTCACAAAACAAACTGAGGGTTGCTGGGGGGAGGGGGTTTGGGAGAAGAGGGTGGGATTATGGACATTGGGGAGGGTATGTGCTTTGGTGAGTGCTGTGAAGTGTATAAACCTGGTGATTCACAGACCTGTACCCCTAGGGATAAAAATATATGTTTATAAAAAATAAAAATTAAAAAAAAAAAAAAGAGAATAAGGAAACAATGTGGAAAGATATGTCCCAAGGAAGACTTTCTGATTCCTCAGCGGGACCAACCTATGCTCCATTCTCCATGCAATCCCACCCATCGATTTATGTGCCTTCAAACAAAAATTACTTATAGAACTCATACTATATTCAAGAATATCAGATGCCTAAAAGCCTAGTTTCTGGTGTAGGAGACAAAGAAGTAATCGGAAAACTAAAGTGCAATATGAAATGTTCCACAAGAATAGTATAAAGACCTTGGCCAAGCTTAAATGATCAAAGAAAATCCACAGAGGATTCCTGAGCTGAGTCTTAAAACTGATAGGAGTTGAGAGTATGCGATAAATTGCTATTAAATTTAGGAATGGCTAGGCTTTGGGAGGTTTGCATGGAGTAGAAAGTGTTGCAACTGGAGAGGTTTGCGTAAGACTTAATTATAAAGATCCTTCCATGCATGCTAAGGATATTACAGTTTACTCTGAAATCTCCAACCAAATTTTGAAGTAGAAGAGTCCAATGAAAAGATGGGTATTTTGGAAACTTCCATTTTAAGTAATCCAGATTCTCACTCATTCCAAGGGTAAATTTTTGGGGAATGAGAATAGAATTAGAGCTGTATTAATTTCCTAGGGCTGCCATAGCAAATTAAGACCAATTAGGTGGCTTAAAAAAATATAAATATATTCTCTCACTCTTCTGAAGACTAGAAGTTTAAAAATCAAGGTGTCAGAGTTATACTCTCTCTCTGAAGGTTCTAGGAGAGGGATCTACTCTGCAAAAATCTTACTGGTCTAAATCTTATTTACCTGTTGCTTATTGATTCTCATTTCCTTCTTTTTAAGATGCAAAATACAAACTACTTCACTAATCTTCACATGTTTAATTGCTCTCTCAAATTGGACTTGGGCCAAAATCTGTCAAATATTTTTTGCTCTATAATTATGGGACATAGTGAAGAGCCAAGAATAAAATGAGGAATTATCATTAAGACAAATATGGCTATAACAGTCACTTAAGCCAAGAAATGAGAAGAATTCTAAGTAAGGATAGATATTTGTCTTATTTTTAAATATCCATGTTCATCCTCAAGTGACTCCATATGAATTTATTCAAGGAAATTCCTCTTTGCTTAATTTCTACCAATATATTTTAATAGATAAGCCATTTTAGAATATTTAATATTTTCCTTTATTAATAACTACACTTATGATATATTATTAATTAATCAATTAAAATATTAATTTTATAATAAAAAAACATTTTGAGGTCATTACCAATAGTCTTGAAAATATAGTGGCATTGGATGGGAGGAGGGAGAATTGGAGAAAGGTGGTTAAACATACAAACTTCCAGTTATAAGATAAAGTACATGATGACTAAAGTTAACACTGCTATATGGAAAATAGGAAAAGTGTTAGAAGAGTGGATCTGAAGAGCTATCATCACAAGGAGAATTAATTTTTTGTTTTTACTATATATGAGTGTTAAGAAGTTAATTAAACCTATTGTCATTAGTAAAATATGTATAAATCAAACTTCATGCTATACAACTTAAGTTTATAGAGTAACATGTCAATTATTTCTCAATAAACTGGGAAAATAGAGGTTTTTGTTTTTTTATGTTTGTTTTTTTAAAGATTTTATTTATTTGACAGAGACAGAGCGAGATCACAAGCAGGCAGAGAGGCAGGCAGAGAGTGAGGGAAGCAGGCCCCCTGCAATGTAGGCCTTGATCCCAGGACCTTAACACCATGACCTGAGCAGAAGGCAGAGGCTTAACCCACTGAGTCACCCCGGCGCCCCTGTTTGTTCGTTTTTTAGAGAAGGGGAGAAAAAGAGAGAATCTTAGGCAGGCTCCACACCCAGAGCCACCCAGGTGCTCCAAAATATTTATCTAAATATCCATATTAATCATTACCATTCTCAATCATCTTCAATCACCAATCAAGTCACTACTACCATCAGTAGTTTCTTCGCCTTTTTTGCAGAGCAGAGCAGCATTCTACCATGTGGATATACCACAATATATTTATGTACCTGGTGAAAGATATTTGGGTTGCTTCAAGTTGTTTTGGCTACTACACATAAAGCTGAAACATAAAATTATGTTAAAAATAAAATATTGTCTTACTGTGTTAGTTTCATGTAAATTAACTAATTTAATCCTCACAAATCTGAGGTAAGTGTTATTATTGTATCCATTTTACAGATGAAGCTGGGCCTAAGGAAGTTACTGGCCAATAAGTGGCAAAAACATTACTACAAAACAGATGGTGTAGCTCAAGAGTCATTCTCAACTACTGGGTACTACCATGTAGTAACACCTTGCACTATGTGATGTTTTGCAGTTTACAAAATGCTATCACATAATCTTCTTTCTAAAACCAAGAAGTAAATATATCCATTTTCAAACTGAAGTTGCTGAGACTCAGAAAAGTTAAGTAATCTTTCCAAATTCTAACAGCTGAGATGTGATAAATTCAGGACAAGAAATCCAGTTTTCTTCCAATCTGTACTCCTTTTTCTATACTCTGCTTCCTATAAAAGAGTTTAAAATTATCAACCTATAAAATACATGGTGATAGTAAAAATTCTTGTTTTCTTGTCAAATCACATTGTTTCCTTTTAAATATCCAGAATTTATTTGTTACATTTTTTGCATGTGTGAAAAACATTCATGCTCTAATGATGAATAAAAGGATCAGTTTGGGAATTAAAACTTATATTATAAGAACAGTATTTTTTCTGATCAATTATAACTTCTTACCAATTTACATCATCATTTGACATGTGCTAAATAATAGAACACTGGAAAGGGGGAGTTAGAAGAGTTGACTTCCAGTCATGGTTTCATCAGTAACAAGTGAAACCGGATGGTCACTTACCTGCTGTAGGCTTCAGTTTCTTCACCCATACAATGAAAGGACCCTCTAAGTTCTTTACAGCTCTCTACAGCTCTAAGAACTCTGAAAAATCAGTAGGTCTTTACAAGACACTTTCCAAGTGCTTTACTTAGTCTGTGGCAAGTAAACAGCAAAATCTGTACAAATGTATTCAACAGGGAAGTTTTAAAGAATGCACTGAGCTCTTTCTATTTTTTAGCTACTATACTAAATGTTTTCATGTGCATACTCTTTGTTACACAGTTCAAGATCACCCCAAGAACTTTAATCAATTCAGCTGGAAATGTTGATTGGGTGTTGCTAAACCTGTTCCTTCTATTGCCAATGTTAATTGTGCTCTACTTACGATTTGGCATCTTACCTTAGCACTGATTTTTTCTATGACAATAACTGGCTTCATCTTGTATATTTTAGAGTACTGAACACATTTAATTAAAATATTGTCAAGGATCAGAAGCCAGAGTGTGTATACACACACACATATAAAACAATAGATTCATTCTAAATCCTCAGGAATTTCACTTGTTTATGAACTTTAAGCAATTAAAAGTTAATAGAAAAGGAAAAATAATTAATTTTGAAAACTGTAAAGATACCGCAATGTCAAAGTAATGCTGAGCATCTACTTGTAGTGAAGTGTGTAAACCTGCAGTATGTGTTAAAACTCATTACATTTTTGTTTCATTTCCCTAGGTACAAATGTGTTGATGCAAATTATATTTAAACTTGTCCTCTTTATTTGAAAGCCTTATGTTTTGTGTTAGGAGAGGACAGTTGTAAAATTATTAACTGTACATTAGTCTCATACTGATTTCAGAGGCTATTAACAATACAAACAACATCTTGGTGGTTGAGAACCAGCCTCAACACAGCATATTCCATATGAGTTCATCTTTACAATCTGTTTCATACTGCATGCAAAACACTAAAGCTATATGCAACAGAACTGTTAAAATAGTAAATGAGGCTTGTATGTTAATAAATATTTGGCAGGTATAAAGGATCAAAATGAATCTTTGCAATGAATGGATGACATTTGGCCTTCTCAACAGCAACATATTGTCTTTACTGAGCATCTAATATGTGCCAGTCACTACTCTGAGCAACAGGAATATCATGGGCAGTATTATACCATTCTTTTTCTTGACAATAACATACTAAGAACAATATTTCTTCCATTATTTCAGCTCAAGTATTCAAAGGGAGTCAGCTAAAATACTTCAACAAATAAAACCTTCACTACCTATATCTACCCAGAAGTAAAACAGCATGTCTGGTGTCAACCGAGTATATTGACCCTTATTTTTGGTTTATCTTCCACTATAGGGCTAAAGCCTTTGGGTGTTTGTGCTTAAGTATTTCATGTTTGTATATTCTATGTAATACAAATAGTACTAGAAAAAGATAATTTTTCATATTATATTCAAATTAAACTGTAACTGGTGTTTAAAAATTAACTTCCTTAATCATTTACTTAAAATTTGATAAAAATCAAAATACCTACAATAAAAATAGATTAGCAAACATATGTGTTTCCTCAATGTAGATTTCTGAATTCATATCAAGTTTAGAGTTATCAACACCAACAATGCCCGTGAAAGCTAGGCTATGATATTCTGAGCTCAATACAGAAGGAATTCTGGAAAGGCTGTGCATATTTTTCTCTTCCAAATTTAAATACTGGAAAACTTAGGTATAATCTAAGACCAGTGAAATACTGAAAATTCTGGTTCTTTCTATGAGTATGATTGATGTACTCTCTGCAAAGACCAGGAAAAAGGAAGCTAGACAAAATGAGGGGAGTGATTTAGTTGATCTTAAAGAAGGGTCTCTTAAGCACACTTATAAAAGTGGGGCAAATAATAAACCCTGCAGTATTAAGAGATTTAGAAAACCATGAATAATTTGACTAGTCACCAACTTGCAAACAAAGCATATGGGCTCTGATTTATGACTCTAGATTAATTCATATATGTCATATTTAATTTCACTTTTATGCATATCACCTAGTACTTAACTACACTAATCAGTCGTTGATACCTCTTTTTGTATTGGGATGCAAGTTTGCACTTTTAGCAACACTTTCTACTTAAACCTAAAATAAAATGTGACAACTATTCAGGAAATTTGAATAGGCATTGTATTTGAAGAAACACAATTTCTATTTAACAGAAATTTTAAGACCAGTTATCAGGCAGAGTCCCAGTAAGAAACAGAATTTACCCTAGAAGAATCATTGAAGACTTCCAAAATCCTTATAGAAGTGTTGATAGGGATAAGGAAATAAATAAGGTACTTAGAGACAAGCAATAGTGGGAAACCATTACAACCCCTAGGACTAAAAGGATGAAGAGAGAAAATGGTGCTCCTGGAGCCAAGTGAAAACTGTAGCTATAGAGAATGAGCTTTCCAGAATGAACTAGACACTTGGAAGAGTGACACTTCTGCCAGAGACTCCATACCAAAGTAGGGAGGGAGCTGAGAAGAAATATTCCAACCTCCCACCCCCAGACCCTCTTGCCTGTGCCTCCTCTTAACCAAATCCAACAAGAGGCAAGAACCAGAAGCCAAACCCAATCTCCCATTGAACAATTTAACCAAGGTCAGCCAGCAAGAAAACCAGATGATGTCTTCAGTAGTAGTCAATCTCCCCAGGAAAAGAGCAGTATAGAAGACACACAATGGATTTGTGTGGTATAGGGGTACAAATTAATTAATCATCACACCAGAATAGCAAAGTGTCTTTTGTTTGTTTGTTGTTGTTGTTGTTGTTGTTTTTGTTGTTGTTGTAAGATTTTATTTGAGAGAGAGAGATGGTTCAAGTAGGGTAGGGGATGGGGTGCAAAGGGGAAGGAAAAGGGACAAGCAGGCTCTGTGCTGGGAGCAGAGCCAGATTACCATTCAGATCAGCATTCTGGTGACCTCTAAGGGAAATGTGATAGGAAAGAGACACACTGGGGGCTCCATTTTATGACCCGGAGATTATAACCTGAGTCAAAACCAAGAGTCAGAAGTTCAACCTATTGAGCCTCCCAGGAAACCCAACTAAGTGCTGTTTAGATTTAAAGTATGAATTGAAAACATTAAGATGGTCCTTTTTGGAGTTCACCAAGTGACAACAGTGTGAAGAGAAAAAGCATTCAAATGTATTCCCTAAGAGAGTGATTATTACAAAGCTATCACAAAATGGCAAATCTAAAACCAATGTTCCTACGACCTGGGCTGTTTCTCTGAAAAAAGATATGATACTGTCTTCTGGAGTGAAGAATGGAAGTATAAAGTCACATTTCTAAAATAATTTGTCCTTGAAAATATTATTTTAACAGACCCTGTGAGCCAATTACTCCATTTCAGAAATATTACTCCATTATTACTCCAAATATTACTCCATTAGTCCATTGAGAAATATCTATATAAGTGGAACCATCTACAGGGATGTTCATTTCAACAATACTCATATTCACCAAAATGTCAACCCAAATAGCTATTCATGTGGTAGGTATATTCATACATCTAAATACTCTATCATAATAAAAATGAGCATACTAACACTATACATAGCCACATGGAAAACTGGGACCAAACTGATGTAGAGCAAAAGTAGCAAGATGGAGACAAATACATTAACAATATAGTTCTATCTATATGAAGTTTAAAATCTATATTATTTAAAGATACATTCATATCTGGAAAAAGTATAAAGAAAAATAAGGAAATGATTACCATTCAGATCAGCATTCTGGTGACCTCTAAGGGAAATGTGATAGGAAAGAGACACATTGGGGGCTTCTGACATTCTGGCAATGTTTTATTTTTTATTCACACAGTATATTAGTTATTAGAGATGCCTTAACAAAATATCACAGATTGGGTGGGCTAAATGATAGGCATTTATTTTCTCATAATTCTGGAGGCTGGAAGTCCAAGATCAAGGTGCTGTCAGGATTAAGTCCTCTCTCCCTGGCTTTTGCAGGGCTGCCTTCTCACTATCTTCATATGGCCTTTCCTCTGTATACTAATGGAGGGGGACAGTGCTCTCTTGTTGTCTTCCTGCCTTCTTGTAAGGACAATAGCTCCCCACCCTTATGACCCCACTTAACTTTTATTATTGGCTCTATGACCAAATACTGCATACTGGGATTAGGGGTTCAACATATGAGTTTTGAGAGAACAAAACTCAATGTCATAAAAGATGGTCCTTACATGGATTTTGGCTTTATAATTATTCACTACAGTATATGTTTATTTTATGTATTCTTCTATATGTGTGTCACATTTCACAACAAAAAATGTTTTTTAAATTATTACCTGAGTTCCTTTAACTTGAATATTTTGATTTTACAATGAAGAGGTTTCTTGATAATTAGACACATAATTCCTTTCCAGGAAATTTTATGCTTTGAAATAATTTCCTTTGGTTCCTAATCCTTAATTATAGCACTCACCAGATATAATAAATTAGAAGGAAAAATCCAAAACATTTTGTTTCTGCAGTGTCTTTGGGAAAGACATCATAGGTTTATCTCTTTTGATGAAGACTATTTGTCCCAGAACACATGTGCCAAGCATCTGTTTTTAGAAGGAGATATAACATAGAAAAATATAACTGCATTGTTTGATCTCAGAAGGGAAAAATTAAAGTATGGAGAAATCATAAATAATAATTAAAATAATGCCAGTGTGTAAAAAAATATATAAAATTTCATTCTGGTGAGTTTGGACTGGGATTAATCACAGTAAGGGTCAAATTTACTGATGAGAGTAGTGATGTCCTCAACGAAGAGAAATAGAGAGAAAGCAACTCTAGGGCAGGAGGAAAAAGGCCTTCTGAAATTAAATGCAACGAAAATAGAGTCCTAATTAGAGCTGTGAAATCATTTATTCAAAGAATAATCTAGCTTTAATATGACATATTTGATTTCTATTCCTTGAAATTCTAAGTTCCATTTTACCTTGACAAATATAAATTCAAGCATTTATCAGATATAGAAAGAAATACTGCAGTAATAATTTAGGGGGCTTGAGTATAAACCTTTTCTGCCAATTTTCTTTAACTTTTTCATATTTTTTTAAAGATTTTATTTATTTATTTGACAGAGAGATCACAAGTAGACAGAGAGGCAGGCAGAGTGAGGGGGGTGGGGGAAGCAGGCTCCCCGCTGAGCAGAGAGCCCAATACAGGGCTTGATCCCAAGACCTTGAGATCATGACCTGAGCCGTAGGGAGAGGCCTAACCTACTGAGCCACCCAGGCACCCCATATTTTTTATTAGTTTCTTATTTTAATTCCAGTATAGCTAACATACAGTGTACTATTAGCTTCAGGTATACAGTATAGTGATTCAGCACTTCCATACACACTTCCTTAATCCCCATCACCTGTTCCTCCCATTCCCCCCACTTCCCCTCTGGTAAACACCAGTTTGTTCTCTATAGATAAGAATCTATTTCTGGGTTTCTCTCTCCCTCCCTCTCTCTCTCTCTTTTTTCCTTTGCTTATTTTATTTCTTAAATTCTGCATATGAGCGAAACCAAATGACATGTCTTTCTCTGACTTATTTGGCTTAGCATTATGGTCTCTAGCTCCATCCTTGCCATTGTAAATGACAAGATTTCACTCCTTTTTATGGCTAGATAATATTCCATTATATATATACACCACATCTTTCTTATCCATTCATCTACGAATGGACTTTTGGGCTGCTTCCATAATTTGGCTACTATAAATAATGTTGTAATAAACATGGAGCATGTATCCCTCTGAATTAGTGTTTTTGTATTTTGGGGGTAAATACCCAGTAGTGTGATTACTGGATCATAGGATCATTCTACTTTGAACTTTTTGAAGAAACTCCAAACTAGTTTCCACAGAAACTCCAAACTATTTTACCAGTTTGAATTTCTACCAACAGGGCAAGAAGGTTCTTTTTTCTCCACATCCTAACCAATACTTATTTCTTGTGGTTTTTATTTTAGCCATTCTGCCAGGTAATATGCCATTGTATTTTTGATTTGTATTTCCCTGATGATAAATGGTAATAAGTATCTTTTCATGCGTCTGTTGGCCATCTAGATGTCTTCTTTGAAGAAATATCTGTTCATGTTTTCTGCCCATTTTTAATTGGAATATTTGCTTTTTGGGTATTGAGTTTTATCCCTTTTTTATATATTTTGGATACTAACCCTTCATTGTATAGGTCATTTGCAAGTATCTTCTCCCATTCAGTAGGTTGCCTTTTAATTTTGTTGATTCTTTCTTTTGCTGTGCAGCTTTTAATTTTTATGTAGTCCCAACTTCTATTGTATTTTTACTAATACAAAACTTCTTTTCCCAAAATATTTTTCTCATTACCTGACATTTCTCTGCATTAATTATGTTTTTATGCTTCCTCATTTTTTTCTTTTCTTTTTATTTTTTCTTTTAAATGAGTTTCCCTGGAAACCAAATCCTAAAATGAAAAAACACCATAAAAATACTCTCCAGACATCAGCTTTCCCTTAAGGTAATCACCTTAATTCTGTCTTTTCCTTCCCTGACAAACTTGTTAAGAAAGTCTATGCTTATTCTGTCGACCTAGTTATTCCCAACCTGTTACAATGGGGTTTTGCCCCTCCATTCTACTGAAACCACTTTTGCTGGGTCATCAACTACACTGTGTTTGCAAGATTCAGTGATTTTTTGGGCTCACATGCTTGCATCTGACACTTAACACCCTCTTTTACTTTTAACCAAGGTTTAGCAAACTACTAACCAAGGTTTAGCAGCCTACTCCCTGCTTTTATAGAGCCCATGAACCTAGAATAGTTTTCACATTTTAAAGTGATTTTAAAAAAATGATATTTTGACATATTAAAAACATATGAAATTTGAATGTCAGTGTCCATAAATAAAGTTTTATCGGAACACAGACACAACTATTTGCTTATCTATAGCTGTTTTCTCACCTCATAGGCGGAGTTGTAAGGCTGTCTCAAAAGCCTGAAATATTTACTATCTGGCCCTTCACAGAGAAAGCTTGCCAATGTCTACTTAAAATTCACTCCAGCCAAGTGTTCAGGATGCCTGAAAAAGCTCCTACTTCTTTGATAAGATCTCCCAGAGCTGTTGTGAAGATTAAACTAGGTAACATATGCAAAGTAACTAAGATAGCATCTGTCTCACAGTTTGTGTTCAAAACAATGTTAGCTCTCTTGTCTGCTGGCTCTTCTCCCTCTATCACTTAGATGTGTGTTTCCTAAGATTTCATCTTCATTTTTTTCCTTTTTTCTTTTTACTCTCCTTTGTAAACCTCACTTTCTACCATAACCTCAAGCATCATTTCTACACTCATGAGTCCCAAAACTACATATCCCAGTCCAGACCCTGCTTTACTTAGATGCCCTACAAGAAATCAAGCTGAGCACATCCAATATTAAAATCATCCTTTCTCTAAAATATGTTCCCTTTTGGTATTCCTGAATTCAGTAAATAGCACTCCTATTCACCCACCCTCCCAACCAAGAAATCTCGTCTTTTCCTTTGTGCCTCTCTCTCACCCTTCATATCCAACTAGTCAGTCAATGAATCCTTTCCACTGCAATTCAGAAGCTTGTCCCACCATCCATAGAGCCAGCACTTTAGTTTAAGTCCTCTTCGTTTTCTTCTGATATTTTTAACTCATCTCCTGGAATTCCTCACTCAATGGGCCCACAATCTGTTCCCATTTGGATATATCCTTTCCATTTCCACCAGAATTACTTTTTACCTTCTTATGTAACAAATGAGATCATAGGACTCCCTGCTCCCTGATCCCCATGACTCTCATTACCCAAAGGATAAGTCAAATACTTGAACCTGGACTTTCAAAATCCTACCCTCACCTCATTCATTCATCCCTTCAAAAACTACTTATTGAGCATGTATTATGAAACAACTGCTATGACAGACTATGGATACAGAGTGAATAAGGTCACCATCATCTTTGCTTGCTGGATTCCAATCCAGCAGAAGAGATCAAGATTAAACAAAGAACCATTTCCCTTCTATCCTTATTGGAAAAGATACACTGTCATAGTGTCATCTGCACATGTAGTGACTCTGTCTAGATTACCCTATGGTAACTTTCTCCAGCTTGGCTATCAGAGTTAATTCTGGCTTTCTTTGCATTCTCTGAACATATCTCTAAGGTTTAAACATACTGTTATACAGCCCTGCTCATTTTACCTCCCTGAACTGTGAGCATCTTAAATTCAGAGGCTGTGTCTTATTAATGCCCTCATGCCGAATCTGGTAGTTATTATAGGTCCTTTGATTAATTAGTAGTATCTCTTCTGTGATTAAAGGCCTAAAATTGGCTTATGTCTATACTATAAGAATATGCACTATTTGAAAAAAATCAAAAGTAAGAAAATATTTAAAGAGACAACATATGTTGTTCATGGATAAATGATACAAATAAAATAGCATTTTATTTGCACTTTTAAGTAATTAATTTAAAAATGTTTACTTTTACATTTTGTTCATTCAGGAAAGGCCAAATGATTTGCCAATAAAAGTATATTTCAGCTGTTAATGCTTAATTTTTATCCAGTAATTTTATTTCTTATGTTAGTATGTTCAAAGTATATTTTAGTAAAATATAAATCTCTTTGCTAAGAAATATTTGAGGGTATTATCCTCACAGTAAGATATTTGTTTTATATGAATAATATATTTACATCCTGTAGATCTTCAAGTCATAAACAATGCAGAAAATAGAGAATGATGGATGGGCTGCAGAAAGATTCAAGAAAATAATTATAATAATAACTATTCTAATCTTTAAGATGTGCCAAAGGGGAGATCCAGGAAATTACCAAGCAGTTAACATCAATACTAGGAAGGAATAAGAATAAATAATAATAGAATTGATCAAGAAGTACTTAGACAAGAACAATTTAATGAACAACTAGCAGCATGAGTTCATGTAGAAAGATCGTGGAATATTAACCAGACAGAAAGTGTGGGTATAAGCAGAGTCAGCCAAAGGAACCTAAACGTCTATTTAAAATTATACAACAGCCATTGAAAAAGTCTTAAAATAATCCTATAAGGATAAATATGAAATTAATGTTTGGCTGATAAACTAGAAAAGACAGGACTTCATTTAAAAACTTCCTAGTCAAAAGAAACCTTCAACCCAACCATTTCCACCACTGAACTCAAAGTGGCATATATGAATGCTGATGTTAATACTTCAATATTCTTACTCCATCTCCCAACAAACAATTGCTCAAACTTTGCTAATAAGTAGGGAAAGGAAAAATGAAACAAGATGGGATCCGGAGGGAGACAAACCATAAGAGACTCTTAATCTCACAAAACAAACTGGGGTTGCTGGGGCTTGGGGAGAGTAGGGATAGGGTAGTTAGTTTATGGATATTGGGGAGGATATGTGCTATGGTGAGTGCTGTGATATTTGTAAGCCTTATGATTCACAGACCTGTACCCCTGGTGCAAATAATACATTATATGTTAATAAAAATAATTTTTAAAAATAAGTGGTTTTCAAGTCATCCAAATGAGGACTGTTGATATAGGCTGTCTTTGTGAACGCCTGAAACTAGTGTTGATGAAATCCTTACTAGAAGACAGCTGTTAGCAATGGCGGCAAATGAGTGCATCAAGTTTTTCTTTTTTTAAAGATAATCTGCTTACGTGTAGGGAAGTACTTTGGGACTGCATGGTGAAGTGAAAGATTCTAAATGGGCCATAAGAAGCTTCATTCATTAGGAATGGTCTCTAACCCAGTGGAGCTCAGATCAGCTATAAACATCTCCCCTGTCAAAGACATGCTTTTCACTGATTAGGGAGGAGCCTGCTGCTTAGACCAGGAATCCTGCAGCTCAATCAGCAGGGCAGGACTGTATCCTGGGCCAGCATGGGTGTTCTCAAGATGGCCGGATGCCAAAGAAGCATCAGCCAAGTGGGTAGCCTGGTATCATGACCTCTGTAGTGAGAAAAGGACAGCCAGCATGACTGTGTGAATGAACAATCTGATAGTCAATCAGGTGCCTACTAAAACTGAACCAAAACAAGAAATGTAGTGGAAAATATTCGGATTGTACTATTCCAATGACAATGGGAATTTAACTAAAATTGGGATAGCCTAATCTCCTTATTACTCTGCAACGAGTTAAATTCAAATGCAATTTTACAATCATAACTCATTTTGCAAGAATTTTTAATCTGAAAGTCTGCTGAATTCTTTATATGGGTCAAAATATATCCTGCTTGCCACCCTAAATACCTACCTTGTTCTTCCTGAATACTTCATTTTTTAGCACCTCCAACTTTTTAACAATGATATAAAACTTCCTTCTTTTAAGTTAAATATTTAATAAATTAAAACAACTCTTACGTATGTCACTTCCTCTATCCAGAGTATGATATATCTATTCAATGATTATTAATAAAAATGTTCTCGGGGCACCAAAGTAGCTCAGTTAAGCATCTGATTCTTAGTTTCAGCCCAGATCATGTTCTCAGGGTTCTGAGATCCAGCCATGTGTTGGGCTCTGCCCTCATCAAGAAATCTGCCTAAGATTCTCTCTCCCTCTCTGTCCTTTCCCCAACTCATTCTCTCTCTCTCTCTCTTCCCCTTTCTCAAATAAATAAATCTTTAAAAAAATAATGATGTTCATACATTTAAAAACACTCACATATTACAACTGTCTGGTTAGGAATTTCATTTGTATACTATTTTTTCATTCTTATCATCTATCAACATTTTTATTGGTGAGTGTACTAACCTTGCTTTTTTTAGAAAGTAAAATTAGTTCAATACTAAATTGATCCATCTCATTTATTATATCTGACTTCATCTCTAAAATTAAGAGTAGCTTTATTCCTATTAGTTTTTCCTCATTCCTCAACATTTAAATAATTTTAAATGTTTAATCATAGCTAAAGCCAAATATAACTTAGAATAACATGTTTTACTCTTTTAGATTTGTCCAAGCCTCTACAAATTATATTTCACATTTGCCAGCTTACTGGATAACATTTATTGGACCATGCTTATGCTCTGGTGAGTTACAGAACCTTGAAAATGTTCATTCTCTATCTTTATAAAAGAAGGTAGTAAGTAATACTGTCTAGTATTTGAAACACTGTCTAGTTAATAATATATCAAGTTTATAACTCTGTTTTTTAAGAGGTTACATTTGTAAAAGATAGAAAATAGAAGGGGTAAGACAGTTGTTTACTCACACTACATATCAGTTTCTGAGCGTACACTACATGGACAATTTAAATAAATTTTCCTGAGACACTGATCCTCATTATAATACATAGCATTGTAAACTCAGTTATACTCAACAAAGCTATCAATCTACATGCCCCAGTCAACAATATTCACCAAAGCTCTTTTGTTGTCATAATCATCTCTTTCTCTATATTCCTGTAAAACTATTTAAAGCAGGAATATCAATTTTGGTAAAGTACATTGAGTAAGACAGACTCCTACCTTATCAAAAGGATTTCTTAGAATAGTGACTATATTTGAATAATTGGAAACATACATGCTTAGAATTAATGGGGTTAACTTTTTTTTTTTAAGCCAACATTTGTGGGGCGCCTGGGTGGCTCAGTGGGTTAAGCCGCTGTCTTCGGCTCAGGTCATGATCTCAGGGTCCTGGGATCGAGTCCCGCATCAGGCTCTCTGTTCAGCAGGGAGCCTGCTTCCCTATCTCTCTTTCTCTCTGACTGCCTCTCCATCTACTTGTGATTTCTCTCTGTCAAATTAATAAATAAAATCTTAAAAAAAAAAAGCCAACATTTGTTTAAGTACTAACTATAGAACAGAACAGACATGGTTCTATTTGCTTTACATGTATTACTTCATTTAATCCTCATTCACAATGAATTAGCTACTATTAGTACTCACATCTTACTAATGACTAAACTCAATGATAAAAAGACTAAATAACTTGCTCAAGTTCACATAACTTATAAACAGAATACTGGAAAACCTTATTTTAAGAAAAGATCTAGATATCCACTTGTTTGGCCAACCTTCACTGATGGCTCATGAGAAAATGGAAAATGGGACTCCAGGTCACTAAACATCTTTTCAATAAACTCATGCTACTTTATATATTCAAAAACAGTCACATAAAGTTCAAAGGAAAAAGTGGTAACTTCTGGCAGATGTGACTGGGAAAATTAAAAACTGGCACGTGATCTGAGTCTTTGAAGATAACCAGATTTTCAAATGGCAAACACTGGAAGGTAATCTAGACATAGATCAATATGGGCAAAGGATAGAAATTAAAAAACCTGAAGAGAGGCGAAAGGCACATCTGAGAGAATCTAGGAATAGAGGTAAAATTTTTAAAAGCTGGAGAAAGAGAAATTGGAATCAAAATGAAGTACTTTCTGTAACTTTAAACTTGATGAGGCTTAATGATATATTCTTTGGGAAAATTTTTAGAAGAGAAATACAGAAAATGTTGATTTTTTTTCATACTGAGTAATGTAAGTATCCATTTGCATAAGTTCCAATTTATGATTGCCAGTAGCTATATAATGAATTCATTTGGAAGTACTATACATAAGATTAAAGTATATGATGTGGTATTTTATCCAACGTTTTCTCTGAAACAATATAACCAAACTACATGCAGTAGCAAATTAGGTTAACGTCTGTTATAGTATTCATCTGAAAAGCACGGCTCTATTATCTTAGAATTTCTGCAGTCACTACATCAGACCTCCATATACATTGTGAATATATATGAACATTTATAACACTTTTTCCTCAGATAAATGCCAAATACTAAACTGCCATAAATATGATAACCAGTTGTATATTCTAAATCATAGGAATGCTCTAGAGTACGGATATAGGCACACTCACGTGATTGCAACATTAGGCTTTCAAGTTTAGTGGCAGCAAAATGTTTCCACACAGACGTTTCTTGCTCTCCAAACAGTTCCTGTGCTAAGCTCTCTACCTCCTAGTTCACCCTGCTATACTAATGTAACTGTTATAATAAAATTTGGGTAACATACATAAGCATAAAAAGCAAAAATCATCTAAAAGTATCCATAATTATGACCTTCAAACAACCACTGTATGCATTCCAGTGAAAGTAATCCATTTTTTCTATGCATATGCATGTGCATATATATTTGAAACTGGGTTTCCAGTCCATGTCTCTAGTCATAACTCTAAGGCTCACCTAAATGTACAGGATCAATGTGTTACTGTATCCAGAAAAGCCATGTGTATAAACTATACTATTACTCAGCTGATTCATCACAATAATAATGATGCCATTAATTTCTTGGGAACTTTCCCTTCTCATCTGCTTGTTTCTGGTGATAAAATATCCCTAAGAGCAAAGCCCGCCCTTTCAAATAAGTTTTACTCAAAACAGCTGACTCTCTAAAGAACTTCCAGTCCCCAAAACTATCACCATTTCTAAAACTACGGTGGAGTTCAGTACACGCAGGATTATGGTTAATGACTTATAGCACTAAATCAATTTAAAAATATAAAACTCTCCTGAACCTCATATAATAATTACAGGAACATTTCCAAATTTCACTCAGAGTCTGGCCTTTGGTTGTCACATTAATCGAAAAGACTACTTATTCCCCACTGAATTGTCTTAGTCCCTTTATCAAAAATCAACTGACCATAATATACTAGAATTTCTGGACTCAATTCCATTCCATTGATCTGTATATCAATCTTTATGCCAGTAAAATCCTGTTTAAGCTATGACAGCTTCATAGTAAATTTTGAAATCAGGAACATGAGTCCTCCAACTTTGTTCTTCATCTTCAGGATTGTTCTGGATATTTTGGGTCTCTTGCACTTCCATATGAATTCAGGATCATCTTATTAATTTCCTTAAAAACAACTTGTTGGGATTTTGATTAAGATTGTGTTCAATCTTTATGTTCTGTGGAGATTATTGCCATTTTAACAATATTAAGTCTTCCAATCCATGAACATAGAATGCCATTTGTTTAGGTCTAATTTAATTTCTTTCAATGTTTTATGCTTTTCAGAATACAAGTTTTACACCTTTTTAGTTAAATTTATTCCTAAATATTTTATGGTTTTGATCTACAGTAAATCTAATTTTTTTCTCATTTCATTTTTGGACTGTTCCTTGCTGAACTTATTAGCTCCAATAGTATTTTAATTGATTCCTTAGGATTTTCTAAATTCAAGATCATGTCACTTGCACATAAAAATACTTTTACTTGGGGCACCTGGGTGGCTCAGTGGGTTAAGCCTCTGCCTTCAGCTCAGGTCATGATCTCAGGGTCCTGGGATCCAGCCCCACATCAGGCTCTCTGGGCGGCAGGGAGCCTGCTTCCCCCACTCTCTCTCTCTGCCTGCCTCTCTGCCTACTTGTGGTCTTTCTCTCTCTCTCTGTGTGTCAAACAAACAAATAAAATCTTTTTTTTAAATATTTTTAAAAATATTTTTACTTCCTTTCTAATCTAGATGACATTTTTTATCTTTTTCTTGCCCTACTGTGCCAGTTAGAACTTACAGTACAATGTTGAATAGAGGTGAGGAGAGTCAACATTATTGTCTTGTTCTTGATTTTAGATACAAAAACGTTCAGTCTTTCCCCATTAAGTATGATGTTAGTTTTTCACAGATGGACTTTACATATTAAGTAAGTTCCTTTCTGGTCCTAGTTTGTTGAGTATTTTTATCATGAAAGGGTGTTGAGTTTTGTCAAAGCTTTTTCTGATTTGTTAAGGTGATCCTGTGGTTATTGCCCTTTATTCTACTGATAGGATGTTTTACATCAATTGATTTTCAGTAAACTAATCTTGCATTCCTGGGATAAATCTCCCTTGATCATGCATGGTGTATGATCGTTTTTATATGTTACTGGATTCAATTTGTTAATATTTTACCTACATTCATAGGAAATATTTATCTGAGTTGTCTTTTCTTGTGATGTCTTATCTGGTTTTAGTATCAGGGCAATACTGGCCTCACTGCATGAATTGGGAAGCTATCCTCTTTTGTTTTTTGTTATAGCTTGTGAAGAAATTATAGTAATTCTTCCTTAAATATTTGGTCATATTTTATTCTTTTACTTTTTTTGTTTTTATACTTTTAAACATGCACTCTGACAGCATGTCCAATAGGAGGACATAAATGTCCACCCTTTCACTCTGTAAACCTGAAATTAATATATGGTATCTATGACCCACCAGAGTATTGTTAAAGTTTGAGTTACAGGAAAGAGAAGTTCTCTAATTCCTCCTTAAAAAGTTTTCCAAGCTTAAAAAAAAAAAGTTGGGAAACATTTATCTCGGACCTGAACTGTTTCTCCTGTACCCCCAGCTCTCTCCCATTTCGCGACCCTCCCCAAAGCAGAGTTCCAGCCACGTGCGCACAGATCTAAGAGGTGACCCTGTGGTAAGATCCTGGCACCCTCCCGCTTCCGTCAGCATCTGGAGGGGGAGGAGGTTGGGCCAAGAGGGTCTCCGGAGGCGGGGCGGAGGAGGAGAGAATGCAAAACAGTGCCTCGTCCCTGGAACCTCCTGAGCAGCAACGCCCCTCGCTATAAATTCAGAACTGCCTCATCGAGGATGATTCCAGCGCCTGTCAGCCAGGGCCCCAGGCAGTGGTGACAGGCAAGGGCTAGCAGCTCTGCCGTGCTAGGGCGGTGATTGATGGGGAGCAGTCCAAGCGAACCCCAGGAGTGAGGTCGCACCCCCGGGACGCGGAAGCGGCGGGCGGAAGCCCCGCAACAGCGCTGCCAGCTCGCGGTCCGGCGTGGGCTCAGTGCCCTAGGCGCGGGTGAGTCGACACCAAGTCCCATGCCGGGTTTGGGGGCTGCGAGGCGGGCCTGCTCAATTTTATGTCAAGGTGTCCTAACTGCGGGTGCTGTGTTGTTAGGCTCCCGGGGACGAAGGAGAGAGCTAGCTTCGTTCCGGCCGGCGCCCACCAGGAACGGGCAGCCCTCCCCCAAATCAGGTGAGGGGCGCCAGGGTTACAGGGCACAATTTGAGACTGTTCCGCTGCGCGCCCCCAAAATTTCATTCTGATTTGACCAGACTCGTTTGAGTCCAAGCAAGAAATCTGCAGAACTGGGATGCAACCAAGTAAACTTTCTTCCTGGCTTCCTGGCTTTTAGCCAACTCTTGTCTTTTCACGGTAGCTTGAGCAAAAAGCCGGTATGACTCCGCGGGGCGTCCATTTAAAAGTTGTGCTATTTCTAAGGTGAAGTTTGGAGTGTCCCCAATCTCCCTTTCTGCTTCCCAGGCAACACCCCAGCACAGCGCATCTCCCCCTCGCTCCTCCCTGCAAACTCTACTGGTGGGTCCTTGGAACTGGGCATAGCCCCCATCTGGAGCAAACTCTCCCACCTTCAGGTGTTCCCCAGGTGTCCTTTGATTCATTAGATTGGCAAGGGGGAGAAGCAGGGGAAGTTCCACACCCCAGTCTCACAGCCCTGGCCAGTACGCGTTTGTAACTGAGGCAGGATTTTAAGAGAAAATCTTTTTGGCTCCCTTCCTCCACATCACCTACCTCGCACTCCATTCTTCAATCCTCTTAACTGTCCATCCCAGTCTTCCTGTACCTTCAGGCTGCTACTTCTCCCCAAGACCTCAGCAAGTCTTTCTCAAAGTGTCTCCTGTCCTGTTGTCTTTGGGCAGCTAGTAGAGACCCCGCTATTGAACTCTACTGGGGCTTCTTTACCTTTTCTTTATTTTCTGGTGGTGTGTCAGAATTCCACTAGTGGCCTTCGAAGTCCTCTCCTCTCAGTAAACATTCGGGTGTTCATTTTCTCTTGGGATCAAATTTGGGACTTAGCTACATTTATTTCTAGTGTCACTGAGAGAAAAGAAAGTAACAGTGAGGGATGCAAGAAATCTGGGATGCTACTGTTCTTTTAAAACTTTGTTGAGCAACTTGTTTCTCCTAAAGGTATTTAGTCCCCAACATGACTCTCTTGGTAGACAGCATGTGAGTGTCCAGGATCCCGAGACATTTATTTCCTTTGGCATAAGTTGTAAGCTTTTTCTAAGTCCTCGCTAAGAAACTGCCTGCTTCCCTGTCTCTGTAGTGCTTCCCTAGCTCTAAAGGCTCCACACAGATAATCTCTATTCAGGCTGTGGTGGATTCTGCCACCTTCACAAGCAGACAGTGCAGGGGCAGGAAAGTTCCAGGAGCTGGGAATGGGGAGACCCACGTAAGTGGCTGTGTACTATCAGGAGAGTTATTTCACAACTCTGAACCTCAGGTCCCCGCCCTTAAGGTTCCCTCCAGTAATAAAATTCCTTGATTCCTTTTGTTTCCTAGTTATTTGCTTAAAAAATAATAGTCTAAAATAACTATCCATTTAATCCATATTTGGGACCCCCAAAACCCTCTAAATAACTGTCCTGGTAAATTATCTATTCTGGAAAATCATTAAGTTTCCAGTGCCGGCTCCAAAAGTCCATCCCTACTCCCCCCCAGATTATGGCTGCCGGTTCCCATAACCTGGTTTATGGCTCAGGGAGTGTACCCATAGTTGCCAGGTCTCAGCATTTGATAAAGTTTCACAGTTATTACTGTCAATTCTGTCATCTCCTCTGTCTCTCTCCCCACTTTTTTTCCTGATTTCATTGTTCTTTGTGCCCATGATGAAGCCTCCTTAATGATGAAGCCTCCTTGATGAAGCCTCTGTGACCTTAAACTGAATCAAATTCTCCATCATCCAAGTCAGAAGAAAGCTTGTTTTCTTCCACTGGTTCCGCTGATACCAAAGGAAGACTTATCTTAAGATGTATAAAATATCTCTCAGTTACTGTCGCTTCGGCAGTGCTCCCTATCCCAAGAGTTTCAAGCCTAAATCTTTCCTGTCACTCTCTACTCGTGGTTCAGTATTCAAAAACCAAACAATCTGAGGATTGTTCGGGTTTCTTACATTGTGTTTTTCCCCCCTAGTTCCAGGTAAGGTGTGTGTGTGTGTGTGTGTGTGTGTGTGTGTGTGTGTGTATTTTTTTGTTTGTTGCTGCTGCTTATTACTGTCGTTGTTACTATCACTAATTATTTGCCGTATGCGGGGAGGGAAAATAGTGAAAGAAAATTTAATCTGCTACTTAACCAAAGCCCTGGTAAAATACTTAGCTGAGAGAAGTCTAAAACGAACAGCTTAAATATATGATGCGTATTTTCTACAGTTTTATCTCTGCCACCACATCCTTTTCAAGCAAATAACAGATATGCTGTATTTTGTTTTCAGATTTGTTATAGAGACCTAGTCCCATAATATTTGCATGGTTTGACTGCCTGATGCAGGCTTCCGGCCTTTAGCCCCACACTCATTAGTTTACCTAGTGCTTTGTCTGCTCAGTCATGACTGGCCTAAGTCAGAGAGTCTCCCAAGGAAGCGAACAAATTAGAATTTTATTTAGATGTTTGAAGTAAATCCAAGTGTTCTAAAGATTAATTAAGCTGTCTTAAAGACACGCTGTGGCAAATAACAAATATAGAGCCAGACCAGCAAACTATGACAAAGCAGTCAAGGCCAGGTTAGGAAAGCTCTTCTCCCATTTTAAACTCATCACCAATGAAAAGTGCTATTATTTTTCTTCAAAATAGTTCTAAGCCTTCCCTTTGAAAACTGCCTAAAGTCATTGAATTATGTGGTTTGTGTTCCCGGTCATGTAATTACTTATTAAAATAGTATATCAAAGTTCACATAAGCAAAAGAAGTTTTGTTCCATTTCCAGCCTAAATTTAGCTGTCATTTTACATTTTTCTATTTTATTCATTATATGAACTTTAGCTACCAGAATTCAATTTCTTGATGACTTAATATATAAGCTATCTTAAATCGAGGAGTGTCCATAGGGATTTAATATCATTTTCAACTGATTTGAAAATGACTACCATTACCCTATTAAAGCTCTAAAACACATCCAAAATAAATCACAGCCAAAAACAAACAAACAACAACTAAGGAACTATACATGGAGCTATATATATATTTGCCAAATGTTTTATTAGTCAGTGGTCATTTTAATGACAAATTTGATAACTGGAAATAGAACATAAAGTATATATAGAGAGATCATAGATATGACAATGAATCTTGTTATTAGTCGTCATATTAACATTGAAAGTTCTGCTGATTTTTGATCCTCTGTAGCAAATGGTCACAAGGGAAAACAATTCCCTTGAGTGTTAAAACCATCTTTCAAGTATTTTACTAACATAAGATTCACTATATGCTATAAATATTGTATGACTGCTGTATTTTACATTATTCTTACAGCTCAATTTAGAAGTTTTTGCTTTATTTACCTGGTTCCTAAGTAGGTGCATCATCCAAATGTCTGAAGTAGAAATAAATGTCTAGAATTTGCCAGTGATTACTAGAGCTTCCTTCTTAAATCTAAGAATATTTTAAATTGTGTTACTAGTCTCACATTTAATTACTTTTCTAACATTTAATAGTTTAGAAAATGGGTGAAGAAATGGGTATGCTTTGTTTTTCTTAACTGCACTATGCCTTCATATTCCAAGTCTTAAGACTAAATGTCCTTAGAATTTAAAATCATAGAATTAATAATCATTCAGTTTGGGTCAAGTTTTATATGATTTCTTGTTCAATTTATACACAAATAAGCTGTTTTACACTTCACCAAATGATGTTAAAACTTATTTAGATTTAGATTAACTTTGAATGGTTAACTTCAGAGTGAGAATACTGGAGAACACATTATATGATTGTGTACTATTAAAAAGAGTTTATGATTGCTAATTTGCTCTCTATGATGTCTTTAGATATTTACCAATTAATATTAATCAAAGTTCTTTTATCCGCCTTGGAAAATGAAGAATTATATGTATGAAATGTATCAATAAAGTAGAAGATACTTACAGAGGAAATACTATAGATCTGAGTAATATTAGCTCCTTAAGAACACTGAAGTATAAAAATGGTCTTTGCCCTAGAGAGATGTTGGTCAAGCTAAGTACATATTTGGATATGAGACTCTCCAGGCATCTCAGTGACACTGGGGTGGGAAGCCATTTTTAAAACAAGCCTCCTTCTGTCCTCCTTTTCAGACCGGGTGGAACATCTAATGTGGTCACATTGTTTGATTCCAGCCACTTCCACAACTTTCTCTTTCTTAGGGGAGTATACCTCCTTTGATAATATATGCGCCACATCCAATGCTTCTTTATATTCTATTACTAAATGCTCCTCAATTCACTTTCTTCTTGCTTGCTATTTGTTTTTAGCTAAAGCCATGGGAAATGTTAAATACATTTTTCAGGTCCCTATATTTTTTTTCAAAGATTTTATTTATTTATTTGTCAGAGAGACAGATCACAAGAAGGCAGAGAGGCAGGCAGAGAGAGGGAAGCAGGCCCCCTACTGAGCAGAGAGCCCGATGAGGGACTCGATCCCAGGACCCTGGGATCATGACCTGAGCCGAAGGCAGAGGCTTTAACCCACTGAGCCACCCAGGAGCCCAGGTCCCTATATTTTAGAAGAGATACGCTAGAAACCATTCTTCAAAGCTCATTTGAGTATAGTACCCTATTACACACAATAAAATGACTTGAAATTGATGCTTTACTCTTACTAATTGGGGAACTAACTATTAATACTATTTTTTTAGTCTAAAGCTGTAAAGGCAAGGGGAAAGTAGAAGAAAGAGTAAGAAAAGGAGAAACAGAATAAAAGTTGAAATGGCAAATCAGTGGTTCTTCAGGCTTTAGGGAAAGGGTAGGGCAAGCATATTATAATCACCTGGGAGGTATTTTTAAATCTATATATATTGTCCAAATTTTCCTTAATCCCATTGCCCCTACTGAGAACCACTGTACTATAAATTAGGAGCAATAATCCACAATTACTTCAAGCGTCAAGGCAAAGATCAGCATCATGAGCATCATGTGGGAGCTTGTTAGAAATGCAGACTTTCAGACTCCACCTAGACCTACTGAATAAGAATCTGCATTTTAACAAAATTCCCAGGTGGTTCAAACACACAATGAAGTTAGAAGAGTCCAAGTATACAGCACCTAGACCTTGTTTAGAATGATCAAAATTTAAAAAAAAAAAAAAAAAGAATGATCACCTAGGATGGTTCAGTCAGTAAAGGGTCTGCCTTGGGCTCAGGTCATTTCCCAGGGTTCTAGGATCCAGCGCCATCAGGCTTCCTGCTCAAGGCGGTGTTTCCTCTTCCCTCTGCCCCACCCCTCTCATGCTTGTGCACGCTCTCTAAAGTAACATTTTTACATAAAGCTCACATTTATTGAGCACAGATAATATGTCAAATACGTTCAGCCTTTAATACTGTTTTATTTAATTCTCACAACATCCCTATGAAATAGGCATTGCTTTATCCTCATTTTGTAGATTGGAATACTGAGTAATAACAAGATAAGTAACTCACCCAAATGTGGTAACTGGTAAACACTTAAACACAGGAATTTTGATTCCTGTACTTTTAGCTGTCA
The DNA here is from genome assembly GCF_964662115.1 of Mustela nivalis. Taxonomy (NCBI): domain Eukaryota; kingdom Metazoa; phylum Chordata; class Mammalia; order Carnivora; family Mustelidae; genus Mustela; species Mustela nivalis. The sequence goes on from NC_139020.1 coordinate 73,456,662, forward strand.
CCCCACATTGTCTACTCTACATTTGGCTGTCTCCTTTTTAAGGCCAATTAATTATTTGAGAATTTATTTAACATTATAATTTTAAATAAAGTTCTGTTTCATAGAAAAAAAACAAGATTTTATTTGTAATATTTGTCTGTCATCTTACCTTTAAGTGCAATAATGAAGAATTCTAGAAATTCCTTCTTTAGTTGGAAAATAAATACTAAAACTATGACAGCTCATTATTTAAAAGTTAAGGTTTGCTATCTCTATGTTTTTTCATAACTTACCTAAAATTTATTCTTTTTCCCTTTTGGTGTTCTGATGCTATAGAAAAAAACTTTTCTCTTGAACAAGTGATTCCCTACCTACACAAACTATTCAGCCTTCCAACTGAAATTTTATATCAGTCTTTTAGCTTTAATATAAGCAATTGTCTACAAGCATGGCTCATAAAACTAGTTGAATGTAGTTACTAGCTAGTCAGTCTGCAAGCAAATGGTGACTTCTTTTAAGCCAGTGACTCCCCAAATGATTGAGTCTCTAAACAATTTCTCCTAGTGCATGTAGATTCTCTGAGAGATGTCAGCTGGATCTGGCCAAAAGCCTGTTGTTCTGACAGGGGCTTACTGACATTGGTCAAAAGACATAAATGAGTCTGGGTTCCCTGTGATCATGTTTGAGAGGAGAGGTGTGTCAACAGGACTGAGTATCTACAATTTTCCCAGCGACAAAGGGACATCATTGGGAGATAGAACTTCCCCAGCTGCTTATATCTGGAAGTTTAGGCAGCACTACCACTACATTATCTAATTTATAACTTATGGCTTAGGATACAGTCAACACAGGGCTACCATAACGCCAAGTTGTAGGGGCCTAGCAGGGTGGTAGTGCCTAGGAGACATACTGCACACAGCAACAGAATTTCTTAGAGCTAATAAATGATAAAGTACCAATGATTCTCTTAGGACCTGCTGGTCTCAACAAGACCAAACATTTGTGATTGCCATTGCACAGAATCCATACCAGGTTTTCTTCTAAATAAATTGAAAAACATGGGATTTCTTCTACAAAATTCATATATTTATACTTTCATTATCACATACATTTTTCTTCACCTTTTGACCCAAACTCTTCTCATTAATCCAATTCAAATGCATTTTACATGCTTCTAAATCTGTGTAATATACCACTAGAACAAGAATGTTCCATAAGCCCAGCTGTAGTAATTTTCTGTGCAAATGATGTCACTTCACATAAAACACATTGTACCCTGATGGATCCCAGCCCTTAACCTTCACACAGTTAAATGCTGCCACTTTATCAGGAATGGAAAAGTATCTGATGTGATTCCTACGTAATGATTTCTTGAATGTGTTCTGGCATTTAATCAACTAGGTTAACAGAATAAATTTTTAAAAGAAACAAAAATCTTTTCTTTTTTAAGTTCCTATTAGGTTAAGCTATATGATGGGACATTATATAGTCATTTTTACATATTTAATAATATTTAATGGCAAGGAAAGATAATCATAAGTGAACAAAGCAAAACATAAATCACGAGTGTGATTCAGCTTGTGTGTGTGTGTGTGTTCGACAGATTCTTGTCAAGTTGACATTATGGCCTTACTTGGGTCTTTAGTGTTCTAATGAAAATAATTATATTAGCACTGATGTATGGTTAAATTCACTGATATACTTTTTAAATGTCTGCATCTTTGTAGACCAGATAAGACTAGGAAAAATATATAACAGATCTTAAAAGCTTTGGAGAGTTATTAAGATCAAGGCTAAGATCAAAAGTGACTTTTTTTTTCCTTTTTTTTTTTGGTATAGATTTCAGATCTTTAGACAACTGCTACTAACTCTGTAGAAAATGATACTGGAAAATCCAACCCTTTCTGATTTTTTTTCCCCTAAGATACACTAGGGCCTTACAGAAGTTCACAAGGTTCATACCAAGGTGGTATTTTTTTAAGAGAAATAATCTCATGGGAAATGTCTTATTGCTATAACAACAACAACAACAACAACAACAAAAAACCACTGAAATTCAGGGATAAAAAGAGATTCTTGTAATGCCAAAATCATTCCAAATAAGAATGTTATAGTAAAGTTGGTATATATTGTGGTTTAAAAAGTAATCTGTAATATGCCTATTGTCTTCTTGAATAACTCTTCAGCTTTAAAAAAATTTCTTACTTAAAAATGTCCTGTAGGGCACCTGGGTGGCTCAGTGGGTTAAAGCCACTGCCTTCGGCTTGGGTTATGATCTTAGGGTCCTGGGATTGAGCCCTACATCGGGCTCTCCGCTCAGCTGGGAGGCTGCTTCCTCCTCCTCTCTCTGCCTGCTTCTCTGTCTACTTGTGATCTCTGTCTGTCAAATAAATAAATAAAATCTTTAAAAAAAATCCCCCAAATCCATAACGGAAAATATTGGTTAATTTAGCTACATAAAAAAATTAAAATCATCATATGTAAAAAGGACAATAAACAAAGTCAAAAGATAAACAGGAACTTGAGAAAGCTATTTGCCACACATTACATGTTAAATGCTAGTTTTCCCAACATAGCATAAGCTCTTCTTTTTTTTTTTTTGAGATTTTATTTATTTATTTGACAGAGATCACAAGTAGGCAGAGAGGCAGGCAGAGACAGAGGAATGGAAGCAGACTCTCTGCTGAGCAGAGATGCAGTGCTCTATCCCAGGACTCTGGGATCAAGACCTGAAGGCTTTAACCCACTGAGCCACCCAAGCACCCCAGTATAAGCTCTTTAAAATGAGAAACAGTGAAAAACCCAATTGAAAAATGAGCAAAGGCCATTACTGGGCAAACTAGTAGAAGAATAACTACAAATGATAAGAAAACAAAAAGCTCAACCTCATTCATAACTAAAGAAATGTAAATCAAGACAAATATATACTTTATATTTATCACCCTGAGAAAAAAATTTGAGATTTTATAAAAGCCAGCTTTTTAGCATCATATAACCTTTAGAGAGGACATTTTTAAGTATCTCTCAAAAACATGGATTATACTATTTGCTTCAACAATAATTTTAAACTTTTCTAATGATACATAGTTTAAAAAATGCATATGTATAAACAGGATCACTCAGGCATGTTCTTAAGCAGCCAAAAAGGGAAACTGAAAAAAAGAAGACCGTAAGGCCCATTAACAGGGGGCTGGCTGAATAAATCATCATGTGTCAGTGCAATGAATGAAATATTGTATAGTCATCAAAATAAATGAGGCAGATGTATATATACAATATAGAGAGTTCTAGCCATATTAAATTTAACAAAAAGGCAAAGAGCAGAATAGTATGATGTGTAAAATGAAAAAAAATGTGTATATACACATTTGTATGCATATGTATGCTTTTTTAAAAGTCCTAAAAAATATGGGGCGCCTGGATGGCTCAGTGGGTTAAAGCCTCTGCTTTCGGCTCGGGTCCTGATCCCAGGGTCCTGGGATCGAGCCCCACTGCTTGGCAGGGAGCCTGCTTCCTCCTCTCTCTCTGCCTGCTTCTCCATCTACTTGTAATCTCTGTCTGTCAAATAAATAAATAAAATCTTTAAAAAGATAAGATACATTTGAAACTGTTAGTAGTAAGTACCTCTAGGAAGTAGATCTGAGACATGAGACATGAGCTAGGAGACACAAACTTTTATTTTTATACTCTTTTTATAACTTGACATTTATACCACAAGATGTGTCACTACAGTGAAAAATAAAAACAGACATACAAAAAAAAAAAAAACAGATCTCTTAAAAAGATTTATTTTCAGTTCTTGTACAATCACACTTATATAGGTTTATATTAAAAAGAATCATTTATCAAAGTTTAACTGTAGATTCATAAGTATCTAATCTATTATGAGATTTCTTATATTACTAGCTATGTCTACAGAAATGTCTTAGAATAAGATTTTATTTTACCCAAAAACATTGTTTTTCTCCTCTAGTGTGTATCTACAAGGGTATGGGGAACATGTTGACTATAACCAGGAAGAAGATGAAATCCCACAGAAGATGAATGCCACTTTGTGCAGCCTAACTCTACATAAGGACAAACATATCCTTGATATGGACCAGAGAGTTTCATTCCCTTCAAAAACACATTTAAGATGTAGTGTTAATATTTACTCTATCAACTAAAAAATGAAAATCTGACCATATTCAGTGAATCTCATTACTCTTTTCTCTTTTCAGGTTGAATATATGATAAATTGGTCTAAAATGGCTGAGCTTTCATCTGACTAGACGTAGAAGCCATCCCAGAAGTTCTGATCCAGGTAAAATATCTTATACCTATAGCACTGCATCTGTCAGTGGTTTTACTCTAATGTGTCAATGGTGGAGGTAGCACAAGAAGCCACACACACCATTGTCTAATGACAGAAACAGAGGAAGCAGAAAAGAATGAAATTCCAGTCTTATCTCATCCCTTATATGCAGCTTTAGAACATACATATTTATATAATTTTAAATGTAAACAATGTTAGAATTACCATGATATTCATCTGTTAATGTAAACCATGTGAGAGATTTGTAACCCCTTGACAAGGATCTCCTTGTGGCCATTGGTGGATTGTTCTTCGTACTCTGCAGGGCTTTCAGAGAACCAGGAAGGAAATGATGGTGTTCTCTCCTCAGCCACCCAATGGGGGGGTTGGGCTCTATGAAGCACATGTCCAAAGACCATACATCCAAGGACCATAAACCTTAAAACTTGACCTGCTCACCTTCAGAAAATCCAGATGTCTCTGAGTCTCATTTTTATAAAAGTTTCCCCTACTCCAGTAAGATATAGGCAAAAAGGGCAATGTGGAATTGGAGGCAAAGTACCCTTTAATACCCATATAGTCTAGCCCCCTAGTAGGCATGAATCCCATGGATTCTGGGCATTACACTCAGAACCTAAGAGGGCAGCGAGGGTAATCAGAGACTGCTCCGCCCATCCACTTCCTGTCATATTGTTCTACCTGATTATTTTTCATAAAAAGACTCCTGTATTTTCCAGATCAAAAGATATTTTTCTCCTCACAAAAACAGCTCAAGGAACAAGCCCTCACCCTCCTAAATTAACAGGGGAGACACTCCATAGTCACCCCAGAGAGAATAAAGAGAGTAGCTTTTCCTCTTCTCAATATATTGTGATTACATTTTATCAAAGCAGAAGACAGGACAGGTGCTGGGTGGGCAGACAAATGTTAGAGGTGATTTTATTTTTCTTTGCTTCATTGGCAAATGGGAAACAGTTGCTGGAAGGCACTCCATGGTGGTATTAGGAAACTATTTAGGATTGCTTTAATCTTGGAGACAAAAATAGAAACATTCTACGGAGTTCTGTCACTGGAAATCCTTAGGTTGGGGAGTTTTTTGTTTGTTTTTTGTTTGCTTGTTTTGTTTTGTTTTTGAGGTATAGTTAAGCTTAGAAAGCTGGGCTATACATGTTTTCAGCAAAAATCCAGCTCTAGAAAAAGTATGTTGAAATATATGTCCTAAATAGGAAACTTTATTTTATATCCTAAGAGTTCTGAGCAGAAGAACTGTTTGTCCATAATACTCCATCAGCCTTATAACAGAAAAGGCAAGACAGTAATCCAGGGAAGTTCCTGATGGAAATGATTCTATGAACAGCCTCCCTTCTCTTGTTTTGGAAGCCCTCAGTTTCTAACAGTCACATATTTGTAACAAAACTTTCAAAATAATATGATGTTTTCCTTACAAATAACAAAACAGTGAAAAAAAAAAAAACCACTATAAAATCTTCAACTTTTTCAAACCATTAAGTTGCAGATGAATAGGCAAAACATGCTTACTTCAAAGAAGTTATTTTTTGTTTGTTAAAGTACTAATGCTATACTAATTCTGCCACTGACTAGCAACTTTGCCTTTGGTTTCTTGTAAAATAATCTCCAAGACCCCCACCCAATCCATAGGCACTCTACTGAAATACAAAAGGTGTGTTTAGAGTTTCTGAACATTGCAGTGCCCGTTTTACCAACTTACAACTAAAGAACTCTGACCTCTTATTGATTTAAACCAGTAATGTGTAAACAGCATTTCAGAGCTTGTTTTATAGGACCAAAAGAATTTAAGTTGAAATCTACTTAGGAAAAATAAGAAAAACAGGACATTTAAAAGAATAAATAAAGACCACATTCACTGGCTTAAAATCTGTAGACTTGCACTGACCAGTATGGTAGTCATGTGCCATGTATGGCTATTCAAATGTAAATATAAATCAGTTATGATTAAATGAAATTAAAAATTCATTTCCTCAGTTGTGTTAGCCACATTTCAAGAAAAGACACATATAATTAGTGGCTATACTGTTGGACAGGACAGATTTACAACATTTGTATCATAGAAAATTCTAGATACAAATTCTAGATACAAATTCTAGATACAACATTTGTATCATAGAAAATTTGTTTATTGCTATAAACAACTTACTAATAATTGCAGTGGATTTCCATTGTTACTTGGTAAGAAATTTTTATGGTCTTTTAAACTTACTGGGAAATTTGAAAGTTTTTTAAATTCTAATTTTCTCAGCTATAGGTTATCTAATATATAATTCTCATAGTAATTTTCTCTTTTTCCTATTTACTTGCATATTAAAATACATGGTGTTAAGTATCTTATTTACTCTCCTAAGGTTAGAGGCTGTTTTCTTAAAAATCATGAGAAGAGATACATGCAATTTTATTGAACTAATATATAGCTGTTGGATTTTTTACCTCCATCATTGACATCCCCAAGTAAACAAAACTAGAAAATAAGTGGGATCATTTCTAAAGACCCACATTTTTTCTTGTTGTTCTTTATATTCTGTGAGGGTTTTTTTACTGCAATGATAGATATGCCTCAATTATACTGAGGTAACTACAGATGACTTAACATTTTTTCAGAAATTGGAAAGCCATGCAAAATAAGTATTAAATGACTTATTTTTTTCTCTTTTTCTAGAAATGCACAAGATATTAGGAGTCTCTATTTTTGTTTCCAAATTATTCGTATCACAGAGAACAGTACTTTGTTTTCAATTGTTAATTAATGTAATCACCACCTGTTATAGTATATTCTTAAAGTTCTTAGTCACCATGTCACCATTTCTCCACTAGTATTGATCCCATTATTAAAATGTCAGTCTCAATTACTTTCCAGTCACTTATACCTAGTAATTCAATTACATTTGGTTCCTAGACTAATGGTTGTGTGTTCCACAAGGCAAAAAATTAAAAATGAATTTGTCTTTGAGTCATCGAAGCATCAAGAATTTGAAATAGCTATATAACTAAAAGGAAAGCATGTAAATATCTCAGCTGTATTCCCTTTACACATTATTAGTATTATTTTTCAATAAATGCATATATAATAGAAGTTAGCACCTAGTTTGGGATTATCAAGTATGAATCCTTGAGTCTTACCAATGGAAAAAAAAAAAAAGGCAAAGTACAGGTTAGTCATTTGAGGGGTGGTTCTTGCAATAAAGAAAAACACAGATTTCTTTATAGAGTAACAGGTTTACTCCAAAGAACCTATTATCCGTAGTATATCTACGGAAACACTGTTCTTAGGCTTGAAAAATAGAGCTAGATATGCTTAGCACATAACTGACCATATAAGAGACTCAAATTTAGGTTACTGTTTAGATTTTTAATAATTAAAAGAGTTCAGAGAATTAGCACCAAAATGTGGAGGCTTTGTTTTGCTGGCAGAGAGAACTTTTGACTAGTACCAAAAATACTCATCCTTCCCCTTCAACTAGTCATTCCTTTTAAGACTTTTAAGAAGATTTAGACATTTAGGAATCGTTTTTTAAATTCCAGAAAGGTGTAAGATATTTTAGAAATGTAATAACACAGCACAGATATGATGAAAGGTGGTTATCTGGAACTAGGTCTTGGGCACATTTCCAGAACTTAAATTCTAGGGAGCCCTGGGACAACAGGAACAATGTCATACTGCAAGTCCAAAATCCAGTCAGGAACGGCGTTTCTCCTCCTCCTCTCACCCAGGCAAGGCCAAAATACATCTATACACACCATGGGTCACCATACAAAGCAAATAGAGCTGCTATAGATTAAAAGAGGCAGTGGGTAAAGGCTACACCCTGAACCTTGGCTTCTCAGTGATACTCCCACATTAAAGAGGAAGAACAAAATGGGCATTTCACTTGCTTCTGGTCCCTCTAGTATGGTCAGTGTACAGAGCAGGAGGATAAAACAATTGTCTTAACAGTGTAAAGCAGAAAGTTCAAACTGCTTTGGCAGTGTGAAAGCAATGCAAATTTGACTCACTAAGGACAACAGCTTCTCATGTGATATATATAATACTAATAGGTTGGCCATATTTTGTTCAACTCCAAACCATTAATGAATGCTCATATCCATTTTACATAGAACATATCTATACACGGTGGAACAAATAGGGAATGGCCGTATTTGTGAGAACTGTTGCCCACAACACATGAGCTTCATGGGACAACTGAAGTAGTAGTGAGCTCCTCTTGGATTTCTGCTAGAATTTAGAATTAATTAGAGGATGAGTTATACAGAACTTACCACCTGAATTAAAGAGTGAGAAATAGAGTTTAAACCAATTAAGGGAAAGAAAATCATATTATGAATAAAACAATAAATGTCAATTAATTAAAGCTTTTATTTTAGCTTCCTTAAGATAATATGACAAATTTAACAGACCTAATTCAACATCTTAAAATGAAGAGATCTAGGTAACCTATTTTATGATTTTTATCTTCTTTGGAAGATGTTTAACATCTTTAATTTTCATATTTAATCAGTTTTGTTTCTGTTTTTAGTTTCTGTGGTGTCGCTATCCATCAACTCATATTGGTTGAGTGTGTGTGTGTGTGTGTGTGTGTGTGTGTGTATCCCAAGAGAAAGTAATTCTGCAATCCTCCTCAGCAATTCATTTTAACAATTAAGAACCCTTAAGCTAAATAGAATAATTCAATTCACAGGAAACTTTTATTCAATATGTATAATTAGTTTTAGTTAACTTTATTAATGAAATGTCGCAAATCAATTAGGTTTGCAATAATCAGATGCTGAGGACCCAAGAGGGGCTATATCTCTCACAAGAGGGGAAGGTGATATACAATTTAGTTGGGAAGCAAATGTAATTAGATTTGATCAGTTGAGTATTCCTGTCCTGATGTAGATTCGGGCACATAACCAGACCTGTGTATATAGTTAAAAAGAAGTAGAAGAAACAATGTGACTTGGAAAAAGTCTTCATGGTCCTCTCAGCCACATACTGATAGCTGAAGTGGACCTTTGAAACCATGGGTAGACTCATTTTCTTCAGACAGTGCTATCTTTTAAATTTATTTTTCAAATCTAAATGCCTGTAAGTAGGGCAGTATATATAAACTCTCCTGTTTATCACAGACCCCATTGTTACCTAATACCTTAAATAGGGTACTTCACACATTTATTTAACTGCTCAAATCCTGATGACATTTCAGTTTAAAACTATTGTGATCTAGAAGTTGGTTACTGAGCAGGTATTGGTTAATCCTAAAATTTCTTCCTCAGACTCTAAAATAAAAATATCAAATAAAATGCATGACAGTAAGAATCCTTCTGAATGAGAATGATGTTAAAAACAAGCTATTCCTATTTAGGGCTGTGGTTTGCAACAAATTCTGCTTTGATTCACTGAGTATTTCTGTCAGATACCTACATGTCAGGCACTATTCTCAGTCCCGAGGACAAAGTGTAAGCAGCAGACAAAAACCCCTGGCCTCAGAGAACTTATATTCTAGTGCATGTAGACAGAAAAACAATCAAGTAAAAAATGCAATATGTTGCATGACATGGAGAATGGAGATAGAAATGAGAGGGGGAGGAAGGAAAGCCTCCTTAGTAAGAAGGAAGGAATGCTGTGGACATCTGGGGAAAGATTCCTCTAGGCAGAAGCAAAGCATAAAGCAAAAGCAAAGGCCCTAGGCAGGACTATGCCAGCAAATTCAAGACACAGCAAATAGCCCAAATCCTTAGAAACCACAAAAGAAGAATGTATAACGAAAGAGAAATCAAGTTATTGAAGGATAGCAGGACTAACAGGTAGAAACTGGAGACTTTAAGAATGGATGCTAGGAGAAGAAACAAATGGAACTTTAAACCTAAATGATTTAAAGACCTAAAATGCTTTGAAATGTACTGAAATGTTTCCAAAATGTTAGATTTTTAAAAGAAGTCAGGTCTGTGATTTTATCCCCAATAGTTGGTTCTGTGGCTATAACTTGAACTCTAAATATTAAAAATGTGCATTTGATGTCCATTCCTCCTGGACACCAACTGATTTGTTTGGGGCCTTTGGTATATTTCAAAAACTCTTTGCCAATCACTGACCTGTAATCCCTGGTCTCTGAGCCTGAAAGTAAAACTCAAGTAATAAAGACTTGGGGGTATATAACCTGGCCTTTAAATTATTTTTAGTGAAAGTTTTGCCATCTTAGACAAATATACCAGTGAACTTAACACTGGTGAACTTAACAAATCCCAGGGATACTAACAAATGTAAAATGATTTTATATATTAGTTATCCTATTTCAATTATTTTATCTCCAAGCCCAATAAAAAGAAAATTCTAAATAAAAAGATACATTTGGGATTGTAACTGTGGCATTCATCCACATATAATAAGGAAGAAAATTACTTAATAAAAATTTTCAAATTCAACCAAAGCTACAAATGTAGGATAGTCTGAATGAGAAGGAATAGCCCTGACTTTGCATTATATTTTAGTAGTGGTGTTTTCTCATAATCCCCATGCTTTTTTCCTGTCCTGCTATTCTACAAGATTTCCTAATGAGGATTAGGGAACAAGTGTATTTAACAATCTGTATTTGCAGGTTGGAAACAAGAAAATGAAGACTAATAGTTTCTTTCCTGCTAATTTGATTTTCTACAGCTCCTCTCCTACTAGCACAGGCAAAAGACTTAGTTACTATTTCTAGCAGATGGGCCAAGGAAAAGACAAGCATCTGTGATGTCATGCTTCCCTCAAATGGGCCAGCTGCCCTACAGGCCTCCATTAAAGACTTCCCCAAGAGTAATAAATGAGAAGTGATCATGAACAGAATAAGATTTAAAAAAAATGCAACTTCCTTTATTATAGAAAAGCAATACTCAGTGCCTGGTTAACAATGCTACCATAAATATTTTTGTACATTTCTTTTGCAATGTCTAGAGTTTTAGGGTATGTACTTAGAAGTGGAAATGGTGATTTGATTTCCAAAGTGGTGGTAATATAAGGAGATTCCTGGGAATGGGGTTGTACTGAGTTGACAGAAAGACGTAGGGGTTCAGTCCTTAACTGCCAATGTGTGACTGGCTCTCTAAACTGAAATATGACCTCAAAAGAACTTTTTCTGGTATACTTCCAGGTCCTAAGGCTAGTTAATAGTACAAACGGTTATTTATTGATAATTTTATAGGAATTTATTTCCTAGTACCCCACATATCAATGACATCCCATAAAATCAGCCTGCCAAGGAACTAGAACATTTTGAGTACACAACACACAACTTTAAATGAGAGGTTTTCCTTTTCTCACATAAAAACATGAAAGTCGGTTTGAACTGATCTGGACTTCTGTCCAGGTGAGTGCCTCTGATTTCAGAAAGCATGTACCTCTTTTGTAACTCCAGCGTGTCCTTGGAAATTGCTGCATAAAGGCCAAACTGCCAAGTCTAGTCCTTCTCTGAGGAAAACCTTTTTAGTTGTATGTCAGTAGCTGGTCTTTGTTCTCTTCAGTGCTCATTGCAAAATACAGCAGTTCTAATTCTAAATCCTAATAGTATTGAGAAGACAAGTTGAGTTAAAATAATGCCTGTAATTTAATCAGTATTCGGTCCCTACTAAAAAGCTAGTTAGTCACAGCTTCCTTCCCAATCCCTCTCCCCAGATTTCTCTCCTGAAAGGAGATACTTACTATACCTCATTTTAGGGAATACAAACTTTGCTAGGGCTAGAGGAATGAAAGATATGAAAATAGTATTTTAAGCATGATCACATTTTTCTTTCCATTCTTGGAGGTTCAACAGATTCTTAATTTCATTTTTTTAAACTTCCCTGAAAATAATTTGTCTCTACTTACCTACTATTTCAATGCATTATTTTATCTTCTTAATCTGGTAGACTCACAAATTTCAGTCACCATCCAGATCAAAAAAAAAGTGAGATGTAAAGCATCTAAATGACAAATCTTCTTACTCAAAAAGCTAAAAATTTAAAAAAAAATCTCAAATCCAGGAATGAATTATCCTTGAAATTCTCCCAACTTGGAGTTTAGGTTTTTTTTTGTTTTTTTTTTTTGTTTTTTTTTTAAATATTTTATTTATTTATTTGACAGACAGAGACCACAAGTAGGCAGAGAGGCAGGCAGAGAGGAGGAAGCAGGCTCCCCCCGAGCAGAGAGCCCAACTTCGTGGGGCTTGATCCGAGGACACTGGGATCATGACCTGAGCTGAAGGCAGAGGCTTTAACCCACTGAGCCACCCAGGTGCCCCTTGGAGTTTAGTTTTAAGGGTAAAAACTTGGGAGATCAGTTTGGGAAGCAACCATGCCAGGTACTGTTTGATATACATAATCTTGACTTCCCACAACACTTAGGAGGTACTATGATGTTACAATAGTATTATATTGTTATTTCATGTTATTTTATTATATTTATAAATGTAGACACATAGCAGCAGAAAAAATAATGCCCATTAACTGGACACTTACTGGATCAGGCATTGAGTCAGTCGCTTCATCTGCATTTTCTTACTTAATCCACCAAAAAGCAAGCAAACAAAGCCTATAGGCAAAGTTCTCTTATTGGTTTCATTTTTTTTTCATGGACACTGAGCCTAAAGGGTACACTTTGCTAACCAACGTCAGGACCAGAACTAGAATTTGGGACTGACTCCCAACACCCTGGTTCTGATCATTTCTTTTCCAGATGTAACCCATCAAGTTCTCCAGAGCCTGATAACTTCCTGCTAATGCTTTTAATTAACTGCTGCACCATCAGCATTTTTTACCATATATGTATATAAGTGAACACCTTGTTAATATTTGCTTATATGGATATAGGGTACAAGTTTAAGCTAGCATCATTGTGTATAGTAGGAGAGTCCAGAGCTCTGAAAGGAATGCTGAAGATAGGGTAAAGCAAATATTTTTGTCACATTTCAGTGAGAAAACTGTTAATTCATATGCCACCAGCCAGACACAAAAATGCAATAGGAAATGAAGAAAAAAGTAGCTACTTTAAATAATGTGGTATGTTGTACAAATTAGCGCACTGTGAATTAGTTTCCTTCTTCTCTGGAATTGATCATTTGGATTATGTAGGCAAGCAGTGTAAGACATTACTAAAATTATCATTGAATCCTAGCTTTGAGATCTATGGAAGACACTAGGCAATTTGCCTGAGAAAACACTTTTTATAAAAGGATAGGGATGGGTTATTTCCCTCTCTGTTAAATATTAGCCTTTGAAATGAACCTAGCTGATCTGCTAAATAACACTTGCAAATTGTTATGCTTTAATAAAGTGACAGACTGAGAGAGAAGTCACACTAGACCCGCTTATGCTTCTGGAAGCAGTACAGGCCAGAAACATTAAGCAATAATGCCTTTTAAAAGAAGGGAGCCTCTTAGCGTTACACCTTGCCTGGCAACACAGGTAGCCACTTACTCCAAATGCAGACATAATTACAATCTATGAAAATCTAGCATCAGAATCCCAAACCCCTGGTGCAATACACAGTAAATTATGGCTTTTATGTCTGTAATATTTTCCACCATTCTTTTTAAATATGTGAATATATGAGCGTGCTGTATTTCAGGGAGCCTTGCTCTATTAGGCTGTAGAAAGGTTTTACTGCTATCATTCAGGTATCTTGTAAACAGGACATCTCATTTTTAGATTTCTGGAAGGTTCAGAGCCTGCAGTGCTACTGGCAGAGGGCAGGCCCAAATGCGCTACTCCTAATAAAAAAATCTCTCTGCAAACATGGAACACAGTGAAAACTTGAGGGACCCAAGGTGTAGGTGCCACTAACAATCATCACCTCAATTACAGCTTTAACCATGCAAATCTGGGCTCATTGTTGGTTTATAAAATTACAGCAGAGCCTTATAAAGTAAGTGTAAAAGAACATTCATTTTTAATCTAATCTTGGATGACCAATAAAAGAAAAATCTTATATTAAAACCCTCACAAAAGTTGTAAAATCGGTGTCTTAAAACTGAGAATAACTTGTCGAAAGAGAAAAATAAATGCTTTAAAATCTAAAGTTAAAAAACACAGACATCTTAAAGTAAATCAAGGAAATAACTATTTTGCAGAAAATAAATTTTGTTCCTGTGATTTGTGACTGGCCATTGAGTTTTGAGCTTGAGGATGAAGCTGTGCTCAGCTGTATAGTGGAAATAGCAGGGGAAACAGGTTCTTCTGCTTCATTTCCTAAAGCGTGGTGATTTTTTATTCCCAGGTGTTATGTCTTAAAAAGATCTTAAATCTTAAAAAACAGAAATAGATTTTGAAATTGAGAGCTCAAAGTTTCAGCTAGTTGGGTATGATTTTTAAAATAGGTAATACAGACCTCTAGTGGTTGAACAGTTAAAGCCTCAGCAAGGAAAAGAAATTGTGAGGCAAGTGCAGGCATTTTAAGGAGAATTTTTTAAAAGGATGAAGAGGAAGGGGGTGGGGGAGAGGAGGGGGACAGGATGGGGAGGAGGGGGAGGAAGAGGGGGAGGGGGAGAAGAAGAAGAAAGAATAGTTACTAGTTAAAATCACTCACATTACAAAATTCACATATTTCACACAAGAAAAGGTAAGCATGTGCTTCAAGGAAATGTGAAGCACCTGCCATCTTCACCGTGCTCCTTGATTCTCCTAAAATAAGCAAGGACCTTCCCACCAAAGTTCCAGCAAGAAATCTGGATCTGTATTGATTTTCATCCAAAAGATCAACATCCAGTTCATCTACTATATGAATGGATCTGACAGATATTTGTGTTATGTGAAACAGATTTCTTCTCCTTGGTACACAGTTCTGCCTTTTTGAGACTCTTCTAAATTCCTCATGAAAGCGCTCCCCAAGAAAATGCAACAGACCCTCACACAGCTGAAGCTTACCTGTCCTGTTCCCCAGTCCCTCTAAGGACAGCCCCACGCCACCAGAGTGGGCTGAGTGACTGGGGCCCTCTCCAGTCTACGGGAAGGGCAAACTGTTGGGTCCATGCACAAGCTTAAGTGATTACTAAATGTCCATCTAGACTAGGTTTCTAAACTTGAATGAATGCATAGCGCCTGAAGAGTCTTGTTGAAATGCAGATTATGGCTCAGTAGGTGAGAATGGTGCCTGAGATTGCTTTACCAGTAAGCTTTACCAGTGGCTTATCCCCGGCCAGCTGGGAGTAGCAAGGAAACTCTGTAACATCTCTATCTTTTTTAATTACACTTTTATTTTTACTGATTTCTTTATTTGTTAATGGCATCTCTTAAAATTTAATTTTTTAATTTACTTGACTATATATATGTATCACTGGGAACCTGTTACTCAAGTTTTGTAAAGATGATCTTAAACTTTAAAAATAGATTCAGTGTCATCTGTTTCGCCTGGTGAGTTCATGGTATTATGAGCACCTCTCTAAGCACTTGCGGCCGTCAGGCAATTGTAGCCACAGTTAAGTATCTGATCAGCCATACTGGGACAGTGAGCGAGATCAGGTTTTGTGCGTGTTGAAAAACTATCTAAGGTCCCAAAGTAACCTCCACACCATAAAATCAGGCGGAATAAAAAGCAAAAGCTGAAACTGTAAGAGTCAACAGATCAAAGTAGAATATGGAAAAATATATTTTTCATACAAAATGTATTATAATTCCATCATCTAAATAATTTCCTATTATAGCATATTGTCAACCTTAATTTTGAAATCCATAATTTTAGAACTTATGTCACTGAGTAGTCCTTAAAAGCCTCTTGCAAACTTTTAACATCTAGTTTCAAATCAAAAATAATATATTAACAAGCTGTAGCATGGAGGGAGTACATAAATTATCATCATTGCCCTGCATGAACAGTAATTCACAGGTTTGGCTCAGACACAACTTAGATGAAATAATTAACTATGTACAGTACTTAACAGTAAAAAAGTAATTAATCTAGCTGCCTCATACTGGTTTGGCCTAAATAAACATGCAATAAAAAAAGCCATACAATTTTATTATTTTCCACATTACTAAGTTGGAATTTTAATATGTCAGAAAAAAGATATCTTTTCTTTAAAAAACATCACTTTCTTTTCAAATGTCAATGTACTGATTATAAGCTGAATGAGTTCCAATATTTATAACTGAGGGCAGATGTTCTCAATATATAAGGCAGTTTATTTCATAAAAGTTTGGTAAAAGTGATTACTTTAAATTAAGATGAAATAAGGAAAAAAATCAATTTTTAACCACAAATTACACAGATTCTGTTAATGGTACTATAATTGTGTGGTGGTATAGCTATGGCATAATGTTTCAGATAAAACTGTTTTTTGCCCCATGGGTTCTTGGAGGAGACAAGTTGTCTTTTGGCTTATAGACCCTTTACTAGCAGACCTACAGGTAAAAGGCAGGGTCATTATTTGGAGTGAGGGCAACAAATAAGGCAAGTATCCCTGTTTGGGCAAAAGAAAAATGTTCAGGTGATTTCTGCTAGGGAGAAAGTTCATCCCACTCAGGTATTGTGTTTTGTTTTGTTTAAAGTTCACTTTCAGGGGCACCTCAGTAGCTCAGTGGGTTAAAGCCTCTGCCTTCAGCTCAGGTCATGATCTCAGAGTCCTGGGATCTAGCCACGCATCGGGCTCTCTGCTCGTCAGGGAGCCTGCTTCCCTTCCTCTCTCTGCCTGCCTTTGCCTGCTTGTGAGCTCTCTCTAGCAAATAAATAAATAAAATCTTTAAATAAATAAATAAATAAATAAATAAAGTTCACTTTCAGTGTATGGATACTCCTTTGCCTAATCTCATAGACTATGATATGTTCTCCCCTCTATGATGCCATCAATTAATCACTGTATTATTATCTCCATTTCATAAATAGAAAAGAAGAGGAAAAGGCTGAGTAATTCTTCCAAAATCAAATAACACGCAAGACGTAGGGTCAAAACTCAAACCCAGAGACTTCTGTATCCAGCCAAGACAGAGTAACAGGGATTTACTTACCTTCTCACCTAAAACAATAACTATATAACACACACACACATACACACATACACACATAGGTGAAAAAATTATTTTTTTAATACATGAAACAATATGTGAAGAACAATGGCTTTCAAGACAGTATACACCAGGCAATGAAGGGCAGTGATCTCTAAGGGAGGAAAACAAATGAAATGAACCCTGTGGTTGTCCCAGCTCACTGCCTGGGCATATTTTCTGGCCAAGGAAGGCATAAAGAAGAAGAATCCAGAAGGAGCTCCCAGGTCTCCCTGAGTTGAAGAGATGGAGCTAGGAATGCAGAGAGGCAAGGAGCTAGAGTTCACAGGGCAGTGTACCACGGAGTTTTACAAAGGAAGGGCCCAGTAATCTGCAAAGTACCCCCCTTGTGTTTCAGTGCATGTGTATAAGTAATCATCCACAAGGATCAGAGTGTATCCAAAGCCAAAAAATAGTTTCTCTTCCCACCAGACAGGGTAAAAAATCCTGTAATTCATGGGGCATCAGGTAGTATACTCAGAAGGATTTTTTGGCTTTCAGAGTAAGAAAAAAAAAAATCAGCCCTAGACTAAATGCTCCTCTGGTCCCACCTAAGAAAGCATAAAAGCCAAACTGTTTGCAAGTAACTTAACTGCTTTCCAGAACAAAGCTGCAGAATAATTTGTAAGAATACATAAACATCCAATAAATAACAAGGCAAAATTCATAGCATTTACCATCCATTCAAAAATTATCAGGCATGCTGGGTGGCTCAGTGCGATAAGCCGCTGCCTTCGGCTCGGGTCATGATCTCAGGGTCCTGGGATCGAGTCCCACATCGGGCTCTCTGCTCAGCAGGGGGCCTGCTTCCATTCCTCTCTCTGTGATCTCTTCCCTTCCTCTCTCCTACTGTGATCTCTCTCTGTCAAATAAATAAATAAAATCTTAAAAAAAAAAAAATTATCAGGCATGCAAAGAGGCAGGAAAGTACAATCTATAAAGAGAAAAAAAACAATCAATGGAAACAGATTCAGTTATGATACAGATGAGAGAATTAATCTACAAGGATATTAAGTGATTATTGTAAGTGTGATCCATATGTTCAAGAAGCTAGAGGAAAGTTTGAACATTCAAGTTATGTAAGATATAAAAAAGACTGAAACTGAATTTCTGGAGATGAAAACTACAGTATCTCAGATGAAAACATACATCAAGACTTTAGATACTAATATGTTCCTTCTACTGTACCCACATTATTCTTTTCTGGATCCTGAGTTTGATCCCAGCAGCCTAATACTTAATACTTGCTTATTACTACAACTCCCAGGCAAATGTTGCCTTTAGCAGATGGTTACCAGCTAAAGACAACAGCATTCCTGAAGGCATGGAGCCCTCATCCCTATCCCATCTCACTTTGACCCCTCCCCATCCCATCTCTGCCCAATGAGCAGATTCTACTACCTCCATGGACTGCCACTCCTTCATTCTAGCATAAAGACTTCTCAGTAGAGTAGCTGCTAGTCGTCCTCAACAGGGCATCTCCTGAGTTATAAGGAAGTTTACATTATCAGACCAACATTTTCTTTCTTTACTGTCTTACTTTAAAAACTCTAGAGCTTGGAAAAGCATAAAGCATGAAATTTGATCTTTTACACAAAATAAAATTAAAATAGAAGTTAATACTTTTACAGCTCCCCACTCTTCCCATCTAAGGTACTATGTGTAAAACCACGAACTGTGTTCTTCCAGCTAACCAGGCAATTAATCAAAAATGTACATGTTGTCCTTTGCAGAATGCAAAATATGCTTACGAGAAATATTTTGTCTAATGAAACTGAAGAATCAACTTGTCCAGGAAATTTTGTTAGGGCTAGAGGCCAAAGAAATGTATCTGCTAGCCAAGTGTTACCATTCATCAGAAATACTCCATATTCAGTATTAATCCTGTATAATTCCCTCAGTGTATCCACCTAATCAATACCAGATACATTCTCCCCAGATAAATTCTCCCTATGTACTTCTGTGTTTGTTCTTAAATCTGCAGTGAATTAACTTAGAAAATATATTGGTATCAAAAAGACAAATGAGTAAATAATTTCTTGCTTGGAGCATCACAGTTCACTTTAGAAACACTTTACTCGACAATGAATAAATAATATAATAATAAATTATTTATTCCCAAAATAAATATTGTTGGCACTTATTAAAAATATTTTAAAGTTTAACCTCATTACCAGTTATATAACCAGGGCCATTAGGGCTGTGTGGCTCTATGAAATAACATCAGTACGTTTCATTATTGATCTTCCTTTTGGTACTAGATGATCTTTTCTGAACAAATGTTAAAATAACATGAAATATTACCCAAATGTCACAGATGCTATACTGTATTCACCCATTTGGAGACTTTGGTTAAATGCAGCAACAGCTCTAAAAGACTAATAGTATCTTTAGCAATACGGAACAATGAAAAGGGAAAAACAAGTTGCTATTAGGAACTGTGAAGGAAGGAGTGACATCTAGGCTGCCCTTCTGGGAGAGTTCTCATCATCTGAGCTAGTCTCCCCTCCTGCACACCCAGATGGGGAAGATGGCTGGATGAGAGGAGGGATGAACAATAACCTCAGCCCATCACATCCACTACCTCCAACTCCTCAGTCTGATCATTGTTGAATGTGGAAATGGAAGGGGAATTTCTAAAAGAGGTGTACTTCAAGTATTTAGTGTAATATAAAAAACACTGAAATATAGGGGTCTACAGCATCTTTCTGGGGCTTAGGGTCTGCTTTCTTAGTTGTAAAATTGGGCCATTGACCTGGATCCTAGGTTATAAATTGGCAGCCCTCAGACCAACTTGATCTGTAGAAGCATTCTTTTCTACACGGTGTTGCTATTATTATTATTATTATTTGTATTAATTGAATACATTTCAAATACAATTTTAAAATGTATCCAGCTTATCTTTAAAAAAAAAAAAAATCAGCCTGTGCCTCCCTACATCACAATTGGCACAACTGGCTATAGCTGACAAGTAAGACTCCCCAACCCCCACCTCCTCTGAGAAAGAGGAAGGATCCTCCATTCACTACCAGGACTGCTTCACTCAACTGTTATTCCCAGCCCCTGTAAGTATTTGAATATGTGGACTTTGGTGCATGTAATTTCTAGAGACTATTCTAGCAATAAAATGTTATGAATCTCTGACTTAAGTTGTTTCAAAAGCAAGAGACTGTAGATAATAATAGTTCAACTACATTACAGGTGAAAATAGACTTTGCTTGGATAACCTGATAACAAAAACACCATACAGAATATAATAATTGTGTATTTTCACAGGGACAAAGGGTATATATATATTTTAAGAGTATATATATGTATATATATTTCTAAAATAAATTAAGATACTAGAAGCATCTCTAATATATATATGCCCTTTGTCCCTGTGAAAATATTATATATATATATATATATATATATATATATATATATATATATATTCCTCTGAAGAAAAGCAGTAAATATGACCCATAAATTTCCTTCTACCGCAGAAATTTCTGTGACTTCCTGACCCACACCGAGATAAAACTGCTCTCCAAACCTAAACTGAAAGACCATTCAAAAGTCGTTCGACTTTTTATGTAAAGAGAACATCTTAATTTGTTGGCATACCATAAACCATGCAATTTATCTAGAGAATGGATTTAAACTGACCATTGACATGTATGCAACTATGCCTACTGAAATACTGATTTCTAAACACTTTCTTTGAATTAGAACTTCTTCATATCAAGATATCCAAAACTATTAGTACATTGTTAGTCTCATGAAATTCTAATGAACTTCACAAATCTGCCTACTGTATTCTGAGTACAAAAATACTTAGCCTATTTTGTTTTCCCATTACTTTATATAGTAATAAAATAATACCAAAAATGTTATTACCAGAAACAATAGTGTTATATAATTATTAGAAAGTGAATCTCATGAAATCATATTAAAGAACAACAATTACCACATGTTAAGTCTGATAATTCAAGGAAGAGACTTATATGAATACTAGGGGAGTTGTTGGCAAAGAAAGTCTTTTCTCTGATTTCTGCATTTTGAAGGAAATTTTTGCCATTTAATTAGTTGAGGTATGATTCACCAACCAAAGGTCTATAGTTTGATATTTTCCCCCTCCAACTTAAAGTAATCTTAAAACTATCTGCCCTTTATATGTTCATACTTTCACTTCTTTTAAAAAAAATGGATCCTTTCTGAATCCTTTACATTGCTTTATGGTCTTAATAACAAATTATATCACTATATTGTATTTTATGGATAGGGCTCCTAATGTCATTCCAGTCAGTTCTTCCTTTTTTTTTTAAAGATTTTATTTATTTGACAGACATAGATCACAAGCAGGCAGAGAGGCAGGCAGAGAGAGGGAGAAGAGGAAGCAGGCTCACTGCCCAGCAGAGAGTCCGATGCGGGACTCGATCCCAGGACCCTGAGATCATGACCCGAGCTGAAAGCAGAGGCTTTAACCCACTGAGCCACCCAGGTGCCCCTCCAGTCAGTTCTTAGCTATGTGTAATAACATGACAACCATATATACATAAAGTAAAATTTTATGGGGCAATTTACTTAGTGTGGGAACATATGAATATATATTGAGAATATAAATAAAGATAATAACAATAGATAACATTTATTGTTTAATATATAGAAATCTTTCCCTCCATGTCTTTTTTAACCCTCACATTAACGGCATATAGTAAGTTTTTATCCCATTTTGAAGATGTGGAAACTAAGTATCAAAGGTGAATAATTTAACCAATTACATGATTAAGTCAAAGGTGGAGCCTTTATCTTAACTGACTTCTGTGACTGCAAAGCTTATAGGTTATTTCTTATGATGCCTGACAGCCAACAGACTCTACTAAAGTTAACGTTTCCTTTTAAAATTCTAAGTACTGAACATATACCTCTTAATATATACATTAGCTTTCCACTTCAGTCATGGGTTAAACTTGTTTTTATTGTACCTAGTCTATTCACACTGAATGGGTATAATATACTGTCTTTTAAGGAAATTATGTTAAACATATAATCTTAAAACATTCTTCCACTGGCAAGATAGAGGCTTTGTAGTCTCAGTCCCATTTGTCAGGTCAAAATCCAATGAATGTTTAATGCTTTGCCTAAGGTTTCAATTTCTAGAGAGACAAAGAGAAATCCCCAAAACCCCCTACCCCCAGTTCTAGACTAAGGTTTGTACTGTCTTTTTTTTTTTTTTTAACCCCTGCTAACTTCAATCAACTGATTTCTACTCTTCAATTTCTTAAATTATGTTGATCTCTTACTCACTACTTTTGGTTTTATATAGTATTAAGATTTGACATCAATATTCACTACATCTTTTCACTCTTAATTCTGAGTGTTTCCATCTGATTGCTTATTTTTGTACTTCATGGGTTTTTCTTTTTTTTCTTATTTCTGTTTTACCCCAATTATCCAGGAAAGGCTGCCTGCATCTTTTGAAAGCTCTGATGTTCTCAATGAAAAGACCTTCTAAATGACCTTGTTTGTCTCCCATGGAGTTGCATATCACAACTTCAAATGCCTCACTAAAATGTTACCAGTTTGGCATCAGTATACAGAAAAGGCTGCACTCTGTGATAAGAAGTACAGTGGTGTTTTCCTAGTGAGACAATAGAAAATAGTGCCATTTTTTTCTTAACGGAAAAAGGGGTAATATAGTTTCCTCAGATTTAGCTGCTATTTCAAACACAATGGTACTAGAACTAGTTCATAAGGAATTTGTAGCGACAGTACCACATGAACCAATAATTAATATTCTGGTCATGGCTCTCTATTAGTGTTGCTCCTTTAGAAATCCTTTTTTCTAGAAATGTTCTTCCTTGGCAACAAAAACAATTACTCAGTGCCTTTATGGATCAGAAAAGAAGTTGGGTAGAAGAAGCAAGTATGAGAGACTCAAACTAAGTAACTGAAACTCCTGGGTTGCCAGAGAATATGGTTTGTAACTAATGGTATGTTCAACCTCTTTCTCACTTTTGTGTACTTGGTTTTAGTCTAATGAGAACCTTGATGACAGACTACATTTAATGTGTTATTTCACGGGGGATGGGGGGGAAGCCCTCATGTGAATATAAAGTTGAATTTACATTTAAATACTGCAAAGTCAGTTCAGACCCTAACACTGCAGACTGACTCTGGCCCTGTCAAATTCCCAGTGGTGTCTATGGCAGTGATGCCACCAGAGGGCAGGGTTTGACTTCCAGACATGGTGGCTTCCTCCTTCCAGAGGTAACTTTGGGGCCACGACAATAGCCATCAAATCCCTTAAAGCTCTTAATAATGATTCTAAGCCCAAATCTCTCTTCTGGTGTACTTATGCAGGATCCTGGAGTTCTGGAAAATGCTTAGAGAGGGTAATTTCTGGAATGATCCGGCACAACAAATATTTAGTTAACTCATAATTTCAGAGCTCCTACTAAGTACTCAACATGGCATCAGATATTTGAAGGTCAGTCAGCAGGATTTTACCTTTTGATCTCTAGTTTCCCTGGGATGATATGAATATAATACTTTAAATAAAAGCTACTAATAAACTATAGTATACAGTTAAATTATTCCATTAAAAAAATAACAGGAACTATAGATACCAAGAATTGAAAAAAAGGAGGGGGGACTAGAATAAGGTTTCTCAAGAGCTGCACAATTGACATCTTAGGCTAGATAACCCTTTATTGTGGGGTTCTGCCCTGTGCCTTGTAAGATGATTAGTAGCATCCCTGGTCCCTACCCACTAGATGCAAGTAACACTGCCTCTTCCCCATCCCCCTGTTCTAAGAACCAGAAATGTCTCCAGACATTACCAAATGTCCCTGGAGGGCAAAATTATCCCTCATTGAGAAGCACTGAACTAGAGTATGAAATGATGACCTTAGCCCGAAAAACACCTTGAAATTTTAGAATCTCTAAAATATGGGGTGCCTGGGTGGCTCAGTGGGTTAAAGCCTCTGCCTTCATCATCCCAGGGTCCTGGGATCAAGCCCTGCATTGGGCTCTCTGCTCGGCAGGGAAACTGCTTCCTCCTCTCTCTCTGTTGCCTGCCTCTCTGCCTACTTGTGATCCCTCTCTGTCAAATAATAAATAAAATCTTAAAAAAAAAATGTAAGGACCTGCTCTCACAGCCTCAATCTCCTCATCTGAAGAATGGGAATAATGCCGTTTATCCTCACAGGCCTTATTGTAGTTTTGTTAGGATTACCTTAACAAAACACCACAGCCTGGGTGGCTTCAACTACAGAAATTTACTTTCTCATGGATCTCCAGGCTAGAAGTTCAAGATCAAGGTGCCAGCAGTGTTGGTTTCTGGTGAAACCTCTGTCCTTCACTTGTAGATGGCCACTTTCTCATGGACTTCTCACAGACTTCTCACATTGCTTTTCCTTCATGTAAGCACATTCCTGATGTGGTCTTCCTCTTAAGAAAATACCCATCACGTTGGATTAGCACCCCAACCTCATGACCTCATTTACCAATAATTACCTCTTAAAAGGTCCTACCTCCAACACAGTCACATTGGATATTAATGTTTCAACCTATGGATGTTAAAAGGACACAATCCAGTCCAAAACAGGGCTCTTATATATAGGAAAGCAATTATCATGATGCTTGGTACATAGTAAACATTCAATTAATCATTACTCATAAATATTACTAATTTTTTTTGGTTTTTTTTAAATTATTTATTTGACAGACAGAGATCACAAGTAGGAAGAGAGGCAGAGAGAGAGAGGAGGAAGCAGGCTCCCTGTTGGAGCAAAGAGCCTGATGCAGGACTTGATCCCAGGACCCTGAGATCATGACCTGAGCCGAAGGCAGCGGCTTAACCCACTGAGCCACCCAGGCGCCCAATATTACTAATGTTAATACTAAGCCACATCTATAAGTCCTCTTAGTGAATCACATACCAGTAAAATCACAGAGGAGTGTACATTAAATAAGTTTATTTGAACACTGAGTGTCACTTTGTGCTGAAGTTATTAACTGAAAAATTTAAATTGACATTTTCCCCATTAATACAGCTAATTGCTTCAATGATCCTCTATCTTCCTTTATGTGAAGTTCAAAGGGCAGTAGGTCTTGTTTCCCCAGCATCTGATGAGTAGTTAATATTCCATAAATAAACTTGTAAGTACTTTGGGGGATTTCTCTATGTAAAGAAAATACAGTAGTCTCCCCTCCCCCACCTTTATGTGTGGTTTGGCTTTCCACAGTGTCACTTACCTACCATCTGGAAGCAGATGATCCTCCTCCTGACATACTGTCAGAAGGCCAATAGTAGCCTAATGCTAGGTCACAACCTATGTCATTCACCTCACTTTATCTGGTCACGTCGATATTTGATCATCTCACATCATTATAAGAAGAGTCAGTACAGTGCAAGGTATTTTGAGAGAGAGACCACATTCACATAACTTTTATCACATCATATTGTTATAGTTGTTCTGTTTTATTATTAGGTATTGTTCTTAATCTCTATGCCTAATTTATAAATTAAATGTTATCACAGGCACTCATGCAGAGGGAAAAAACTCTATATACAGAGTTCTACTATTCATGACTGGAGGTCTTGGAATGTATCCCAACAAATAAGGGAGGAGTACTGTAAATATTTCTTAAGTCTTTAAGAATGATAATTCATATTCACCCTCTAATTTGTTTTATAAGCTTCATCTATCTATAGAAGATAGACCCAAAATAAACTAGGGAGAAAAAAATAGTTTCAAACATCCATGGTCTTCAGCTGGAACCAAGTAACTGTGGAAATTTTGAAATTGCAAAGGAACATGGACCTTCTTTAGCCAAAAATATTTGTTTATAAAAACCCAAGGATGTTAGATATTTCTATCACACTGGCTTAGCATTTGAAATTTCTTCTGGCTCAAGTGCAGTTTCGCTGTCCTATTTCCGACTGTGGGGTTCCCTCCCTAACCACAACTGATTTCAGATTGGAGGCTCATAACTCTGAGGACAAGAACAGAGTCAACTTAGCTAGCTGGAAGAACGAGAAGAGTTTTATTGTTGTGAAGAGAGGGAAGCGCTCTTGTTATAGCAGGTTCAGGAAGAGTGAAGTTGATGTTGGCAGTTTTTGATTTGAACAGTTTTGTTGTCGGTCATAAAAGCAGAAATTGCTTGCTGAAAGCAAAGGCCAGGAAAGGAGAGAATTGCTATGGCTAAGTTCAAAACAAGAGGAGATGGTGATCTTGGTGTGGCAAGAATGTTCAAAAATATTCTCCTTGTCCTATGCAGAAATGCTATATTTCCACTTTACCAACCAAGGGATACATTTTAGTTTACATTTAGAGGAGAAATATACAAATGAAAGCAAATATGGTATAATATCTTATGCAGCTCTCTGGGAAAGAGTTCATTTTTTGCCCTGCCACTCAGACTGCACACAAATACTAGGAATATATTTTAATTTCAAATCTGACATGTGACATCTGGTAACCCATTTATTGCTAATGAAGTTTTCGCAAGAAGCAGCAGTCACCAGTATCTCATTGTATTTTTCAGTTGGCAAAGTATTGTTACCTTTCATTGGTCCAGCATTTGTGCCACTTATCGGCGGTTAGAAAATACAAGTAGTCCCACATAGAAATGAATGGAATGGTAAGTAACAGCAGATAGAATAGACTAAACTTCTTACTACAATCAGAAGTAATTGTCATTTATATTTAAAAATTATATAGGTATTCGAGAGAATGACGGGAGCCGGCAGAACCATCCAGTCCAAGTAGCTTGTCAGCAGTGCCCTCAGCCTCCCTCTCTGAGCCTCCTTACCTCTTTCTGGTACACTAGCTTCTTCCACTTGCAGTGCCCAGCGCAGTTTCGCAGTTCCCCTTCTCCAGATTTGCTTATAGGGAGGTAATTAGTCGTTTATACCATAGCGTAATTTAGTAACACTAACAAAAGTCTCAAATCCACAAGATCTTATGACATCACCACATACATAATCTCCTAAGGTTCCCAGCCATGTTGTGAGCCTGACAGGACAGGTATTTTTTTACTTCTTCGTTATTAATTATCATTTTTTATATGAAGAAAATGAGTCACAGGTTAAGAGAAAAGCTATAGACTCCATAGCTCATAAGCAGTAAATTCATGTACTGATTTGGATCTTTCAGTTCTCATCACCTTGCTCTTCCACTGTGCTGGTCTGGCTTTCACCTGAGTTGGTGTATCTCCTCCCTCAAATAGATCTTGGAGGTATGGGAGTGGGTATTCCCAACCCGATTCCACTTAAAGAAATTCCAGACATTTATGAATGAGTGCAAGGAGTATTTTATTAGATAATACCCTTTTGGGCACTCCTTAACTACACTAGTCCTGAATGTCTGGAAAAGTACAGTCTAATGAATAATTCTCAAGCTGTATTTTACGAGTCTGTCATACTTAGTTTGGGTTTGGATGCCTCAGAAGAGCCAAATGAAAGCATTTCCGCTGAGGGCACTTTTGTCATTTGTTGGATTTGGTTTTGCCTATTAATCATGATTAGCAGCATACAAGCCACAGTTGCAAATTAAGACGAGAGTAGGGCAATGATTTTAAAACATTACTGTGCATCAGAACTACCTGGAGGGCTCATTAAAACATAGCCTGCTGGACCCCACCCACAGAGTTTCTGATTCAGTAGGTCTGGAGTGCGGCTTGAGATTTGCATTCCTAAGGAATTCCCAGGTGAGACTGATGCTGCTGTTCCTGGGACCACATTTTCAGAACCATTGCTAGAAGGGCTCTGTAGGTGAGAGAAGCATCTAACACTGTATTGTCCAATTTGGGAGTCAGCCCCAAGTGATGACTGAACTCTTGGAGTGTTCAGCTACTTTCAACTGAGATGTGCTGGAAACATAAAACTATATTCCTAATTTTTAAGAATTGGTACCAAGACAAAGGTAAAATATTTTCATTTTTATATTGATTACATGTTTAAAGGATAATATTTTGGTAATATTGGATTAGATAATGTATTATCAAAATTAATTTCACCTGTTTCTTTTTACTTGTTTAGTGTGGCTACTAGGAAACTTTTAATTACATATGTGGTTCCCATAAAATTTCTTTTGAATAGCACTGACCGAAAGAATTGGAAAATAGTAGTGGGATTAGTAAACCACAAAAATAACAAATCCCAAAAGCTGTAAGTGCTTCAGGATCCAAAGAAAATAAATCGGTTGGTCAGATTTAGTCTCAGGGCTCCACTTTATACACAAGACATTTGCTGCCATAATTATTAAATGTAGAAGCCATACAGTATCCACCATTTGACCTTTCTTTCAGCATTAATCAAATGCCTCATTATAATTCTTGAAATAAATGCATTAGATTAAAATAATGAAAACCCATTTCTGCTCAATTTCTGAATGAAAAAAATTCCATTAGTTTTTGAAGTTCTGTGCTTTCCTTCATTAAGTTTCACTTATCCTTCCATTACAGAAATCATATTGTAAAATTTATATTTTCAAAGTGCTTTTATGTCTTCCTAAGACTTCACTGTTTACCTTTAACAATCTATGAAACAGAAGTGAGAACAAGGGTATTTCCATTCTAAATATGTTGTAATAGCTGAAGGATAACAAAGAGGTTAAATTACCTGTGTATGATTGTGTCAGTGGTTAGTAACAGAGCAGAGTCTGACAGAAATCTTGTCCAGTGCTTTCTCTAAGAGACTACTCTGCTGTCTCTCAGTTTTTACAGCATTTGGATGTTTAAAAAAAAAAAAAAGTAGTATCCAAAACCGTGCTTTAAAAAAAAAATGTAACTCAAGGCATCGAGTGGCTCAGTGGGTGGCTCAGTGGGTTAAGCCTCTGCCTTCGGCTTGGGTCATGATCCCAGGGTCCTGGGATGGAGCCCCACATCAGGCTCTCCTCACATCCGTGGGGAGCCTGCTTTTTCCTCTCTCTCTGCCTGCCTCTCTGCCTACTTGTGAGCTCTGTCTGTCAAATAAATAAATAAAATCTTTTAAGAAAAATGTAACTCTGATAAAATCAAACATTACCTTTACAGAATTCATTTTCATAGGACAAAAGTCCATTTATCCTTCAAAACACTGACCAATGTAATACTTCAAAATATTATTCTAAATAATATATTACTGTGAGGTTCCTTTATAATACTCTGCCTTGGCCTCTGTTTTTTTATCTGGGCAACTGAATCCCATTAACTATTTGCTAAGCTTTAAAAAGTTGTTTTTTCCCCACAAAGAAATCTGGAAGTAGGTTTGTTTTGTATGAGTTATTTTAACAATAATACACTGTGCCACTTTTTACATAGGATGTTATAATCCTGACTCGCTAACTGTAGGGCATACTTGTAATTTTGATTTGCAGTCATGAAACAATCCTTTCACCTGGAATTGCCAATGAAATACACAGGTGATGCCTGAGAGGTTCATGGTCTAGAAACCAATCAAGCTAGTCTAGATTAAGGCTGAAATCTATACCTTTGACCTCAATAACCTAGGATCATAATCAGCTATCCCAATGCTGTGCTGGGAAAATATTTCTTTGAGTAGATAATCTAAAAAATGAGGAGAAAAACCAATGTCACTGTAATGTAATATTCTTACACAGAGTTTATTTATCTTCAGTAAAAGGTAAAATTCTTTTTTTTTAAGAAAAAGACTTCTTGTGTTTAACTATCAAATATTATTTTTTTAAATATAATTTTTTATTTTTTATTTTTTATAAACATATATTTTTATCCCCAGGGGTACTATCAAATATTATTAAATCATTGTGGCATTAATAACATCCATATCGATAGACAGATGTTGGCAGATTTAATGATTTATCAATAGGTCATTTCTACGTGTTAAGCCAACATTGCCTTTGTCTTCAAAAGATATATACCTGTTCCAAAGAAAGGTTATAAAATTTCAGTGTTTCAGGAAATTTCTTTAACCATTATCCAGTTCCCGGAGAATGCAGAGGTCTAGAGGAGCTAAGTGACTGGTTCAAGGTCACTTAGTGAATGAGAAAGCCAAAATTTGAAGCCTAGTCTCCTTATACATTGTGTAGGACCAATTTGTAGAGTTTCATTCAAAAAGTATTTCTAGTGCAATCAGAACATTTGGCAATTTGAGGAAACATATACAATATGGGTAATATTTAATCCTTCTAGCTTGTATGATTATGTATGACTATGTGATTTCTATAATGTTAAAATTTTTAATCTGAAGTGAATTGCCATGTGGCCAGTAAATTCTTTTTTTTTTTCTTTTTTTAAGATTTTACTTACTGGAGAGAGAGAAGGGGAGTAGGGACAGAGGGGGAAGCTGGCCCCCCACTGAGCAGAGAGCCCGATGTGGGGCTCAATCTCAGGACCCTGAGATCATGACCTGAGCCAAAGGCAGAGGCTTTACCAACTGAGCCCCTGGCCAGGAAATTCTAACATAAAACTCATAATACATATAAATTCTATAATAATATCATAATTTCTTAAGAGTAAAAATTAATTAATGCTTCCTTTTTTTCCCAGTAACTTTCCTCATACCCCTTAAAGTGGAATGTGAAATGAAATGGGCAGTTTCTGCTGCTGATTTAAAGTCTCAGAGAAGCAAATATGAAGTGATTTCACATATAAAATTTGGGATTTTGCTCACAAGTTGGGTAAAACAGCTGTTGATGGAGATGCCCACATAGGAGCTGCCTTTTTCATTTATTGAAAAAGAAAAGCTTGTGAACAGTCTCCAAGAGTCCTATTATTAAAAATGATGTTTCCTCCCTTTTGATGAATGGCTGAGATGCTGATCCTTTGAAATGTGGTTATGAGTCCCTTCGGGAAATTCTATGAGTCCCTAAGTTGAGGAATTTGGGAGTATAAGAGAACTGGAGTTTATTTATATACAAGGGGGATTTATTTTCCTTTTCTCTTACTCTGTGCTCTTTCAACTCTTTCTAGGCTCACTAAAGCCTTCCATGACCCTCTATTTTTAACATAAGAATATTTTCTACTAACACCAATAGGTCAAAGGACAATTTCTAGCATATGATTAGACTTAATGACATATATCTCATCCCTACCTGTTTCTCTTTTCCTTTTGAGATTAAAAAAATTAAAAATACAACAAAAGACAGACAAGAGTTTAGTACAGAAAAAGAGTAGGAAGAAATATCATAGGAATAAAGGGAGTTGTTTGGGGTCTTGAGATATTCATCACGAGTGAAATATTTGAACTGTAATTTATGATAAATAGCGTCTGAAGTGGAGAGAAATTGAATTATAATTTAGTGTTACATTAGTGATATTGAAGTACTGAATAATTCTAATAAGCAAAAATTTAGGATTCCCATTTTACTTTCCTTGAAGTGTATACCCTAACTTGGAAGGAACTTCTGAATTTCCTTTCATAAAGCTGAGTTCTTTCTATTCTTGGGCTATTTTGTAAAGCAGAGGGGAGGGCTAGTTGAGGATGGCAGAACATTTAACCACCATCACCACAGTTTGTTACCATTGGTTATGTGCAGAAATAGGAAGGCAGTTCTGTTTTCATTTCTGTGAGAGCAGGCCACAATGAATGATGCTGACTTGGGAAGAGGGCCAGAAGCCATTGTTTACCGCTTAGACATATCATACAGCCTTTCATTAAGTTTAAGGATGCTGAATCTTGAGCACTTACTTAGTATGCATAAATAATTGCAACAAAATATATTGTGTGTTCTAAGAGACATATTCACCTTGGAATTGAAGAGGTAAACAAAATCATCTCCCAGAAAAATATTTAACATAGAGAGTTTAGTCTAGGATTGCAGTCATTCTCTCGTGCATCTGATTTAAAAGCATTTCTGGTCACTTTCCCCCATGGTGCCAAGCTCTCTGCCATGCTTCTTTCTTCATGGCTGTCAGGATTACCATGATGGAGGAGAATACCACCAGATGGGCTTAGATGCTTCATTAAAAGGCATGATGGGGGCAGGGGTGAGCATGAATAAGGGCAAGACTATAATCCAAAGTTTATTGGGTCCAAGCAACTTAGCCATTATCTCAAAGTAATGGAGGGCAACTTCCAGTCAAGATAAAGACAAAGTACTAAGCAATCATGGACATTACCCTTCTTTCTTGAAATACATAAAATATCAGATCACAGCTCTGAGTAAGAATTGAGACCACATGGCGCCTGGGTGGTTCATTTGGTTAAGCATCTGCCGTTATTTAGCTCAGGTCATGATCACAGGGTCCTTAGATCAAGCCCCACATAGTAGGGCTTCCTGCTCAATGGAGAGCCTGCTTCTCCCTCTCTCTGCTCCTCCTCCCAGCTCATGTTCTCTCTTTCTCTCACTAACTCTCGCTCTTGCTTTCAAATAAATAAAATCTTTAAATATTTAAAATAAAATCTTTAAAAAGAAAAAAGAAAAAAAGAATTGAGACCACATGGGCCAGAGAAGAACCAACACCAGTTACACAACCAAGAGAAAGTTTTAATGAGTTTACCAGGATGGAAGTCAAGACCATT
Organism: Mustela nivalis; assembly: GCF_964662115.1. NCBI lineage: Eukaryota > Metazoa > Chordata > Mammalia > Carnivora > Mustelidae > Mustela > Mustela nivalis. Next base: position 73,489,409 of record NC_139020.1, read on the forward strand.
AGACGCAGGTACTAAAGGCAAGTGAAACCGGCTTTCCTGGTTAAAGCCAGAAACTGCAAAATTACTGCCTATTATGACCAAAGACGAGATAACTTCTGCAGACCAGCTAAAAATTGGAGAATGGGCAGGAAGCCTAATTTGCATTATCTGAAGAGAAAGTATGGCATTGGAAACTAGGCTGAGAACTAGTATTAAAAACTTATCCGGATCAAGTGACTATTGTATACCCAAGCAGAAATTTCACAGGCTATCATCATCCAGACACCAAGCCTCCTAAAGAAGTTAATACCACTACAGATTAACTCACAAAGATTACAAAATTTAAGAGGTAGGTAAATGCCAAGCAGAGGGTCGGTAGATGAATCAAATAGAATCTACATGAGAAGAGCTATGAACTACAAATAGGAAAACAATTGGATAGGGGCTCTTAACATACAGATGTTCAAAATGTTTATAGAGATAAGGGTACAAATAGACCCCATAAAATAAGAACAGAAGGTTAAGAAGTAAGAACAAGTGGATTTGAAAAAGAAACAAGTAGAAACCCTAAAAATTTTACTGCCAACTTCTATGATTCAATGAATTCACAAATGGATACTGACTAACAGTTGTTCCCGTAGAATGCCTCATTCATTACTGAGAGAAAAAAACACAGAGGAGCAGAAACAGTTGTTTTTTAAAGTCTGAATTATAAAATAAGAGCAATAAAGAGAATGACTTTTGAACAGGATGGTTTATTGAGCTGCCCAACACTCCAAGCAAATGACTTACAAACACTACTCTACTCTTCTAGATATTTGAGAAAGATACTTTGATAGAAGATTATTCTAAAATATAATTACTTTGTCTTTTAGTTCTCTCTTTATTATCATAGGAAACTATGTGGTATTTTTTTTTCCTTAAATTGAAAACTCATTTTAAAAGGAGCTTGTAATGAACAATTTAATTAGATTGGCTTTGGCTTGCCTAAAAGCTTAAGAAGGTATTAATATTCTAATCAAAAGTCTTGGGGAAATATTTTTAAAAAGAAACCAAGGAAAAGACTGAAAGATGAAGGGAGGGAGGGAGAGAAGGTAGGTAGTAGGTAGGAAGGGAAGAGGAAAGAAAGAAAAGAAAACCTTCTGTCTTGGGCTTGTTTTTAAGAATAAAGGAAGCTGTCAAGGAACACAAGGTATCTACAATGAAAGCAAGCAGTGGATAAATGTAGGGTGGCCACTATGAGCCAACCTTCTGTTTACAGCAGACCGAAAGTTCCCACCTGACTCATGGCCAGTGTATTCAGCTGTTTAAGATGATTTTTTTACTCATACTTTGAAAGAACATCCTGGTATTTTTAACCTTTTATGGCAACAGAAAAAACTTACCAAAGATAAACTTTATCTTTTTTTTTTTGAGCCATGGCTAGGTCAACGTTTATCTTGCATTCAAAAAATAATAGTAAAAATTTAAAAAAAAACATTTATTAAATGCATTCTGTTTGAAAGATATGCCTAGTTCTTTTGGGTTATCTCATTTAATTCCTGTAACAATCATGTACACTAAGAATCATTGTTCCCATTCCTTCAATGGGAATAATATAATCTATATATAAATAAAATATAATAATAAATAAGGGAACTGAGGCTTATGTTCAGAGAAATAGGGTGACTTACCCAGAGCCATACAGATTTCTAAGTGGCAGAGGAAGATTCCATTATAAGTAGTGTTTTTTTTTTTTAAGCTTTTATTTATTTATTTGACAGAGAGAGAGATCACAGTTAGGCAGAGAGGCAGGCAGAGAGAGAGGGGGAAGCTTTCTTGCTGAGCAGAAACCCCAGTGTGGGACTCGATCCCAGGACCCTAAGATCATGACCTAAGCCAAAGTCATAGGCTTAACCCACTGAGTCATGCAGGCATGCATGCCCCATTATAAGTGCTTTGACTCCAAATCCCATCTCTTTCCCCCTTAAGAAGAAATGGTGCTATGGAATTCATATAAGGCACAGAGCCTGTGTAAAAGATATGATGAAACCAAGAAATAGGAAGAGATGGATCCTCCTATGTTTTTTTTATCAGTACATCCTACCTGCCTAAAACTCTACTGGGAGAAGTAGTACAATGAAAAATAGCTGCTTTTTGGGACTTTTAAGTTTGCTGTTCCTAATAGATCACATCCCTTTCCTTTGGCTCCTCATCAAAACCGCATCCTTAGGGGTGCCTGGGTGGCTCAGTGGGTTAAAGCCTCTGCCTTCGGCTCAGGTCATGATCCCAGGGTCCTGGGACTGAGCCCCGCATCGGGCTCTCTGCTCAGCGGGGAGCCTGCTTCCCTTCCTTCTCTCTTGCCTGCCTCTCTGCCTACTTGTGATCTCTGTCTGTCAAATAAATAAATAAATAAGTCTTAAAAAAAAAAAGCATCCTTTCAGTTTCAAAGAGAAAAGACCCTACTCTTTCTCACTCGTTTATCAATCACAGATGCCTACTAATCAAAAGAGTTCAATTTTCCCTCTTTCCTGAGAATCCAGTTTCTCTAGGAAAGTCTATCAGCGGCAACAATGCTGACTGAGAACGATATTCCTTGCACATCACTACGGCCCCATGTCACCCTCACATCCAGCGCACATTCAGACCCTACACCACTGTTCAGGGGGTTGTGTGGTATCTGTAAATTTACAACAGCAGTTTCCCATGGATGATGATGCAGACATTCATAAGGAGGGAAAAGTTCAAGTGATGACAGTCTCTTATCTACCTCGGCTGACCCACTGTCGCCTTTTAAGTTCTTACCCCTCTGTTTCCCATACATCCTCCAAAGTCCAAATGCCATCTTCTGTGGGAAGTGCCCCTGATCACTCCCCCAGTCTCCCACCACACCAAGCTGGGTCAATGGTAAATACAGACTATTCCATATGACCCTGTTATGGTATAGTATTCAGCAATGGAGATAATTTTGTCTTTAAAGCTTTTGGCTGCCCCCACTGGTAGACTCAAATGCCTGAAAAGAGAATATGAACTTTTTCACTTTGCATCCCTAACTCCAACACATAGTAGGTGTTCAGTGAATATATGATAAGTGGATGACTGCCCACTGAACACACTATTTGCATTTGTGCTTCCCTGTGCTTGCTCCGTTTCTATCATCTAAAATTCCTCTCCTCTTTCTGATCCCCTCAAATACGAGAAAATTTGTTTCCTTACCGGACAGGAAGTCTTGGTCATTACTTACATAAATATTTATGTAAAATGTTCTTCTAATTAGTATACTCGATGTGATGTCTGGAGTTTCTCAAGTGATATACACATTTAAATGATAAATGTCTGGAACGCCTGGAAATTTCAGTCAAACATCTGCCTTTGGCTCAGGTCATGATCCAAGGGTTCTGGGATAGAGTCCTGCATTGGGCTCCTTGCTCAGTGGGGAGCCTGCCTCTCCCTCTGCATGTTCCTCCCCCTGCTTATGCACTCTCTCTCTCTGACAAATAAATAAAATCTCTAACAATTAATTAATTAATTAATGATAAATTTCCTACTAAAATATCCAGGTATGTTTCCCTAGTTGTTCAGAGCAGGCTTCTATATATTAAATATTAATATATATGGATCAGTGGGAACTGAAAAAGAAACCAACCTCACTGTGAAGGAATTGAAGTCCAATTGGAGTCCAAAGTGCAAACTTTTTCCCATAGAAATTCTTTAATAAATGATGTTTATAGTTCCAGACTAATCAATAAAATTCTACTCATTCCAGACACAGTATTAATGGAGCCAGCCTGAGACGTGTATTCTTAGAGTTAGGGTCAAGAAAGAAAGAAGAGAAAGAGGAAAATTTCCTCCCTACTTTCAAGCACCCAAGCTCATGGCACCCAAGGGATTCTAAAATATTAAGTTTATTCCTTCCTATCTGTTAGTGCCCTTATGGCAAAGCTGAAACAAATATTTACCTCTGTCCTAGTTTTCAGTTATGGAGTTCGCCCAGGCTGCTTTTTAATCTTTGAGATCCTTTAACCTTGACATTTTCACTTTTTTCCTAAGCAAAATCCAACTGATCTTAGCCAGATGTTAAAAGAACAAATAAGTCAATTAATACACATTAAGGCGTAAATGACTGCTAGCCCATAAATCTTTTATGAAGCATTTAATTTTTAATAGAGAATAGTTGTTTACCTAAAGGAATGCATACTTCTAAACTGGCATAATTTCAGTAACTTTAATAAAATAAACTGAAAAATCAGCAAAATGTAGGGAAATCCTTCTGGGTGAGGAAGAAATAGGTCATATCTCCCTGAGAGACTAGCCCTAGTTTCCATTATATTTATCCCTTCTTTTCATCATCTTCTGTTTTAGAAACCACATATTTCTAAAAGTACTGAGGATTTTTTTTTTTTTTTTTTGGTCTGTTCGGTTTGGTTTTGCTTTTGGTTTTGATTTTTTATCCAAAGTGAGACCCAGGTTAACATTAAGTATCTTCTATAAGATCATTTCAGGAACAAAATGTAAATTACTTCTTTAACCCTGTAGAAACCAGTCTCAATATGCTATACTCATAGCTTTTAAGCTATATGCTATTTACTCATTCTTGTATCCTCTGGCTGCATTATTTATCGTCTGTCCCCTGGAATAGGCTGGGGCCTCCATCAATAAACAAGATTATTTGAAACAGGCCCTACCGTCAAAAAGCTGACTTACCAGTGGAGAAGACAGGTCAACAGACAATTATAATATAGTGCCAATTCCTGCATCCCAAGTGCCAAAGTGGCTTAGAAAATGAAACATCCAATTGCCCAGATAAGTCAGAAGGGCTCCACAGAGGATGTGACATTTGCTTGTCTGTGGATACTAATGCTCCCATGAATGAAAAGAGAAGAAAAAAATTTTCAATTATGTAAGACTGAGTATAAAAGGAGGAGATAATGGGGACATGAAGCCAAAACCTTGGATAAGAATAACTACCTCTTGGGAGAGGCAAAGAGGCCACTTAAGAAACTCTTTCTTCCTAGTGTTCTCTTAAGATCTGGCTACTTGAGTCTCATCCCTATCACAGCACGACTTTACACCAAGATGAACACTAGGTGTTTATATTTGTCCAGCTCTTCTGAATGCCAAGCACAGCTATCCTGGGAAGATTAGTAGTATCTTATTTTGTCCAGGATACTTTGCTACAGCAGGAAAGTACAGCCATGCTCTTCTAGGGACCTGCTCCTGGTGTAGCAAGAGGATCTTTACTCAGAACCCTTTCCCCACCCAGTGAGCATCACCTGTGCCGGATGCTGAGCTTTTACCTCAGAGAGTGCCCGTGCCACATGGTGTGATGTTACTACCTTCATGGCATCCTCAGCCTTCCTCCTATGGGTTTTCTGATGGACTCTGCTAGGGCAGAATGTGTTGATTTTCTAAATCACATAAATGAATAGCTCGATTACTTATTGTGTAAATTATTGAAGCAAATATTTGCAGAAGTCTTTATGGAGCTCATTCCTGAGCATCTGAGTCTTCTGAAAATCCTAAAGAACTGCTACTATCTTAAGCCCCCATGAAAGACACGTTTTATTGATAATCCTGGCCTATTCTGCTCACTTGACATTCTTGTTATACAGATGGTTAACCTCAGAGTTCACTCCAGAAATGGCTGGCAAGCACATAAGTTAGAAGATTCAGTCTCTTGTGCTAGACTGAGTTTGAAGTTAAAAAATAAAGTGGGTATTGCCTGAAGTGGCCTGGGAAACCATGACAAGAATACTTTTCCACAAAGGTTTGAGCCTTCCCCCTTATCCCTTCCTAAATCAGTTCCCACAATGACCAATTTCCTCCATAACCTAGAGGCAGCTATTCTGACAACTTCAGGGAGGATGCTAATAAGGTTTATATTTAAGTAAAGATTGTGAAATGAAAGAAATGGTTTGATTAATAAGATACAGATGTGTCACATTTCTAAGGTTAAAGACAAATTAATTAGCCTTATCTACCTCTGGAAAAACTCAAGTCTTCCTCAATAACTAATTTAATTCAGTGTTATTTTCTGAGATTTAGATTAGGAGTTTTAATTAATTTGGAAGCTAGGATTTACTTCTAGAAAAAATGCAAAGGACCTAGATAAGTTTATTCAGTGAATAAACTTATCTAGGTCCTTTGCATTTTTGTCTGGAGGGTATTTATCTGGAAGATATTTATCACTTTCTAGAAAAGCAATTCGAAAAACTGATTCAATGTGTAAATTAGACTTTCTTGGTTCAGTTTTTCTCCAAAAAATATGATCTATTTTTTCCTAAGACTAAAGTTGAGTTACAGTATTTATTATTGAAAAACAAAGCTATGTTTATAACTGAAAGTTCAATTTTTTTACCTCTTTATTTTTATTTTCTTTAGGTGCATCTGGCCTAGTGTCTAAGACTAATTAATAACCCAAGAGATCAAAATGATTCTCAACTCTTCCACTGAAGATGGTATTAAAAGAATACAAGATGACTGTCCCAAAGCTGGAAGGCACAATTACATATTTGTCATGATCCCTACTTTATACAGTATCATCTTTGTGGTTGGAATATTTGGAAACAGCCTGGTAGTGATTGTCATTTACTTTTACATGAAACTGAAGACTGTAGCCAGTGTTTTTCTTCTGAATTTAGCATTGGCTGATTTATGCTTTTTACTGACCTTGCCATTGTGGGCTGTCTACACTGCTATGGAATACCGCTGGCCCTTTGGCAATTACCTATGTAAGATTGCTTCAGCCAGTGTCAGTTTCAACCTCTATGCCAGTGTGTTTCTACTTACATGTCTAAGCATTGATCGTTACCTAGCTATTGTTCACCCAATGAAGTCCCGCCTTCGGCGCACAATGCTTATGGCCAAAGTCACCTGCATCATTATCTGGCTGCTGGCTGGCTTGGCCAGTTTGCCAACTATAATCCACCGAAACGTATTTTTCATCGAGAATACCAATATCACAGTTTGTGCTTTCCATTATGAATCCCAAAATTCAACCCTCCCCATTGGACTGGGCCTAACCAAGAATATACTGGGTTTCTTGTTTCCTTTTCTGATCATTCTTACAAGTTACACTCTTATTTGGAAGACGCTAAAGAGGGCTTATGAGATTCAGAAGAACAAGCCAAGAAATGATGATATTTTCAAAATAATTATGGCAATTGTGCTTTTCTTTTTCTTTTCCTGGGTTCCCCACCAAATATTCACTTTTCTGGATGTATTGATCCAGCTGGGCATCATACATGACTGTAAAATTGCAGATATTGTTGACACCGCCATGCCTATCACAATTTGCATAGCTTATTTTAACAACTGCCTGAACCCTCTGTTTTATGGCTTTCTGGGGAAGAAATTTAAAAAATATTTTCTCCAGCTTCTGAAATATATCCCCCCAAAGGCCAAATCCCACTCAAGCCTATCAACAAAAATGAGCACACTCTCCTATCGCCCCTCAGATCATGGAAATGCATCCACCAAGAAGTCTGCCTCATGTGTTGAAGTTGAGTGACACACTTGAAACCTGTCAGTGAAGTAATCTTGTGAAAGAAGGAGCAAGAAAAACATTCCTCTACAGCACTTCACTACCAAATGAACATTAGCTACTTCTCAGAATTTAAGAAGAAAAAGGTTTTATAGTCTCAACGAACCATTCCAAAGCTCTGAACAAAAGCTTTTCTTTCCCTGTGCAGCAAAACAAAGCAAAGCCAGATTTTGCATTAGATAGATGAGGGCCACTCAAAGAATGATGTCCGAAACTGGATGAATGTGTTGATTGGAAAAATTTTACTGGCAGAAATGCCATCTCCCCAGTCTCCTCTTTTTCTGCTATTTTTCATTTCCACATAAAGGTATTTGGAATATGTTAAACCCTGAGAGGGGAAACAGGGGATCAGAACTCAAGATGGCTCTGCCCAATTTCCAAAGGGCAGTAAAGCTTTTGTTCCTATTTACCTATTAGCAACTCTGACCCACTTGTACCTGCTACTGTACATTTTGTACATAGACCTGCTAAGCAGTAATCGTCAAGTTTCAGAAACTTTTGTGAAATTCAACTAATGTCATTGATTCACACTGCCAAAATATGCCAGCTAATAGGTTTATTTGTATATAGATACTAAAAAGTGAGATATAACCCAAGTAGTAGTGTCTTCCTAGTCATATCAGTTTTGTTTCATATCTGAGAAGTATATAAATTTGTGGTAAAAAGATTATATATCATAAAGTATGCCTTACATTTAGAAAAAATATATGTTATATCTGTATAACCATATCTCTAAACTGTTGTTACTTGATTAAAATCTGGCAAACATATTTACATTAAAATAATTTTATTGTAATGTATTTAATCTTCATTACTTATAATGGATACTGATTTATTTTTAAAATATAACTACGAACACATTTCCATTTAAACTTTAATACAACTTTAATATAATAGTTTAATGCTATTGCTTATAGATTCTATATTCTGCCATTGAAAAGGAAAATATTACATTTTATTCCATCTTAGTCCAGCATATAATATACCCTTTTGAGTTTTTCAAAGTTTTTCATGCAACAAAGTAAAAAAAAAACTCATTTCTTTTAACACTAAAATAAAACATTATTTTATACATAATTTTTTTAATAATAGGACTTTCCTAATTACACATGTGATCATTGTAGGACACAAAGATGTAGGAAAGCATAAAAATAAGTTTTATTTAGTTCTCCTGCTTAAAAATTGCCATTTTAAACATTTGGGTACATTTTCTTCTACTTTTTTTGTATTCATTATACATACATACATACATATACAAATCATGATATTTGAGTCAGAATATGTATAGTACTTTGTATACAGATTTTTCACTTAATGTAATAGCTTGTTAGCTTGCTACAACATTAAATATTTTTCTAAAACATTTTAATAATTGAATAACATTACAAAATACAAATACATTCTGATAGAGTTAGCTAATCCTGAAACTGGGACAGTTAGCTTTTTTTTATTTTTCAGTATAATAAATTGCACTGTGATAAATGTTCAAGTACTGAATCTGATAAATTTCTCAATGCAGTTCTAGAAATGGTACAACTGAGCATACAGATAAAAATATTTTTAATACTCTTAATACATATTACCAAATATTTTCCAGAAAACTTAGAACAATTTCTAATACTACCAACTATGTATGAACATATCTCACCACAGTCCCAGCAGCATGGAATATTTACTAGATTTAAACAAAAAGGAAATTTTACTGTAATCCAGGTACAGCATGCAAGAACTGGGATGCACATGCCCTAAAGAAAGTACTGTAGTATTTCTGCGCCCCTTAGGCAGTTGCCTCATTTTTCTCCCTAGAGGATTCACTGGCTTGGAAGTCCACATGGAGCAGGCTGATGTGATCATCTGACTCAATCAACAGTGGTAAAAGATGGAGGTGATGTATGAAATAGTCAATGGAAGCTATGGAGCGGGCATTCAGAGAGCCATTGGTGGGCTGGACAGAATCTCCACAAAGCAGCCTATTACACTCACATTCCCAAGGATACAGAATTTATTTGATAATAAATGTGGTTACATATGTCTTATATTATCTTCCTTTTACATTGTTTTGAATTTCACTAATATAATACCAGCCACTAACTCCTAAGTTCTGTTACTATTTTCACAAAGTATCACCTCTAAAAAAAATTCTTATTCCAAATTATAGTGCAAACTTATCCTATTTGAATTCCCTCCAAGTCAAATGTATAACCTGTTCATTTTTTTATTCAATAGTCATCTTAATCTAAATGATTACAAGTACTTCAAATTTGCCAAACCATTTGGTAAGTTACAGTTGTTAAGCTTTCTGGCAGATAATTGTATTTAGATACCCTCCTTCTCATCTGTATTTATTAGATGGCATGAATAACATGTTCCAAGCCTTGTTTTCATTTTAATTTAATCAAATCATATTATTGTGATTTTTTTCCCAATCCCATTTTGTGAAATGGACATTGGTAACTTCAATGATTAATATTGTTTTTTCAGTAAGACCAACTTAATATTGTAGACTCTACTTACCAAAATGTCAAGATGAGATGCCATAATTTACTCTTCATGGACATCATCAGAGGTTAGGGGAACTCCATATTTTTTGGATTATTTTTAAAATTTATGGTTAAAGGAGTATTTACCATAAGAATATAGGTGCCAAATCATCCAGTGGTAAACATTTCAATCAGCTGCTGTGGGCAGTATGAAAGAGAGCCAAGCAAGAAGCAGCCTGATCGGCAAGCCATAGAAAGGCTCACAGAGATCTGATACTACCGATTCTCAGTTTTATAACTCTATATACTGGGACTTCCCACCCCCCCAACAGAATATACCAATCTAGGGAACCAGAGAAGCGAAAACAGATTCAGACAAATCACAAAAGTGAAGTGAGTGAAGAAAATGAGTCCCAGGGAATTTTGGCTATTGTGTGAAAGATGATTTCCCAAGGATAGAGAAGAAAGTAAATCAGAAACAGATGAGACCGAGAAATGAACAGAAGCATGGAGGCAACCATACCCTGTCTCAGTGCTCAGGGTGCAACCCTCACAAATGAGATACATACGGGGGTTTAGGTCCCCAGGATCACGTGTATCCACTGGATCCAGAATAACCACAGCAAGACAGAACCTAAATATTAAGGAGGGAAGCAAGTTATAAACAGTAGACAATGGTATGGGGCAAGATTCAACTTTGATTTTTATATATTTAAGGCTTCATGATGGGAGAGAAAAGATCTCTAGAACCACACTGGAGGCTTTGATGAGACTGAAAAATAAATGTAACAGGATAAGAAAATGGAAGAGGTAGAACATCAGAGCTAATGGTTAAAGGGTCAGATTTTTCAAATTTAAAAATTTTACTGAATCAGTTAAAATATGACATCTGTAACTATATCCACTATTGTCTGATATATTTGTATAGTGAACACCTGTGGAACTATCTACGCAGTTCTCCTTCACATAGGAATTTCCCTACTTCACCCAAGGACAGGACCACCGCAGAATGAGCCATTTTCCTACCTAATCCTATCCACAGGCCACAGTTAATTGGTCGAGGCTTGAAGTGAACCAATAAAAGATTTTTTTTCCCCTAAGCATCTTTCAAACTAAATACTAAAGAACAGCTGGCCCTTCCCCAATGCTGGAAGTTGTAAAATGTAAGCCTGGATTCTATTAGCAACCATGTCCTCGGTGAGAATGAAGTTAAAAGGCAAAAAGCCCTGAGATGTTTGAGTCCTTGATTTTACCTGTATCTGATGCCCATGTCATACTTCAGAATCCATGTCTTTAATCAAGGAACAGAATATAATGACCTATAGTGTAATAACTACCCACTTGATCAATAAGAATTTCCTCTCTGATGGCCAATAGACACATGAAAAGATACTCAACATCAGTAATCATTAGGGAAATGCAAATCAAAACCACAATGACAGATCACCTTATACTATCAGAATGGCTAGAATCAAAAAGACAAGAAATAACAAATGTTAACAAGAATGTGGGGAAAAAAGGAGTCCTTATGCACTACTGATGGGCATGTAAATTGGTTCAGTCACTGATGAAAACAGTAGGGAGAATCCTCAAAAAATTAAAAATAAAAGTATCGTATGTCCACTAATTCAACAAAGAAAACAAAAACATTAATTTGAAAAGATAAATGCACCCATATATTTATGTTTATGGCAGCATTATTTACAACAGCCAAGATATGGCAGCAACCCAAGTGTCTACTGATAAATGAATGAATAAATAAGATGTGATACACACACACACACATATAGATATACACACACACAAACACACAAACATATACATATACATATAGAATGGAATATTACTCAACTGTTAAAAAAAAAGAGTAAATGTTGCTATTTGCAACAACATGGATGAACCTAGAGGGTATTATGCTATGGGAAATAAGTCAAACAAAGAAAGACAAACACTATATAATTTCGCTTGTATGTGGAATCTAAAAAACAACAAACAAACAAAAAGAAAAAACAGACCCATAAATACAGAGAAAAAAACTGATGGTTGCCAGAGGGGAAGTCGGTGAGGGGATGGGAAAAATGGGGGAAGGGGCATGGGAGATAGTTTTCCAGTTATGGAATGAATAAGTCATGGGAATGAAAGGCATAGCATAGGGAATATAGTCAATGGTATTGTATTAGTATGTATGGTAACAGATGGTAACTACACAGTGGTGAAGCATAGCAAAACATGTAGACTTGTTGAATCACTATGTTGTACACTTGAAACTAATGTCACGTTGTGTGTCAACTATACTTCAGTTAATAAATAAGTAAAATTAATTTTTTTTCAATTTAAAAAAAAAGATCTTCCTTTTAATAATGGCTAACACATCATTCACTGGCCATCTAGCAGAGATGATAACAATCTGGGTTCCAAAATATCTTGGTCCCTAACTTAATAAAGGATCATATTGACTGTCCCTCTTTCAAATGTCTCCTTACAAGAGGGTGAAGACTAGGATATCTAATGTAGTAAATGCATTAGAAGGGAAGAGGTGTGGAGACATGAAAGAATTTATAGTTGGATAGGACTAAAGGAACTTACTGATAGTACCTACTGTTAAAAATTATTGTAAATGGAGCTCTCTCCCTGAGGTAGCATACTGATAAAATATTCTGTGTTGCCCAAAAAATTATAATAAGTATTATCTAGACCATGAAATGGTGGTACATGGAAATGAGTACTCTGTATCACCTGAGAGCTCCAATACATTCCCCTCTCTCTCTGTGATCTGGATGTTCTCTAAATCTCTTCAACCTGCAAATAACACATCCTACCCTGCCCAAATCCAATGAACAAGACCTTCATTCAGTAAACTGACCTACCTTACTTGACAAATGAGGTAAATAAGGTCCAAATATAAATTTTCAAAGTCATAAAGAGCCAGAATTAGGTTACTGTCTTTTTTCAAAAGACAGTAAGTTAAAATGAGCAATTTAGCTTTTAACAGTATTTGATTCTAAGTCACACATATACAAATAAGCTTTGTATAGTAACCCTCTAAGAGTTTAAATACCTGAGATTTGCCCTTCAAGCAGTATAATAGGAAAATAGTTATCTATGTGCAAAGAGATGTAAACTTGATGAATAAATGTTCATTTTGAAACTTTTTAAAGATTTATTTATTTATTTTAGAGGAGAGAAAGAGAGAGAGCGAGAGAGCACATGTGGAGGAAGGGGCAGAGGGGGAGAGAGAGAGAGAGAATCTCAAGCAGACTCCCTTCTGAGCCTGGAGCCTGATGCAGGGCTCAATCTCACCACCCTGAGATCATGACCTGACCTGAAATCAAGAGTCTGATGCTTAACTGACTGAGCCACCCAGGTACCCTTAATTTTGAAACTATTAAAAGCCAGTTTGCTATCATAACTGCTTCAAAATCAAAATGATGATGAGCCATATATGTCCCTGAGTCCATTTCTTCATTCTTTCCAGGTCTTAATAAGCTTTCCTTAAAAAACTGAACAAGATGAAATCCTGGCTGACCTTCCCAGTGAGTTGGGATGTATTTCATGGACATTCTTGCCAAGCCTGATGAAGTTCTACTATGCCATACCAGCACACACAGTTGTTAAATGATGATTTTCACAAAATAAGCTTCAATTCTGCTAAATGGCCAAGCACAGGCTGGGATTAGCCCATAGCAAGAAGCCCTTATGGAGTTCATTGCAGAGAGGAAAACATCATACATGCAGATCTCTGAGCAGAGGTGTTATGAATCAGCCAACACTGTGTGATGGAAAAGCCCCCAGATCTGGATCTGCTTTGATCTGGCATTCTCCTGGAAGATATTGTTACAGCCAAGTTTCTGAGTAGTATTGAATGGACACAAAGAAAAGTATATTAGGCAGAGACTATAAAGCTGTACTTCAGTTTTAATCACTGGAGACATGCGCCAACAACAAGAAAGAGAAGAGAGTCCCCAAACATATAATCTGATGCCTTTACAAATATATAAATGTGATTTTCATTCATTCACATAACAAGTGGATAGTAGGAAAGAAAAAGAAAAGAAAAAAAAACGAGAAAAAAGAAAAGAAGGAAGAGAGGGATGGGAGAAGAGAGGAGGGAAGGGAGGAAGGAAGGAAGGAAGGAAGGAAGGCAGGCAAGCACCTTTTTCCCTGATGTTATCACCTTTATGGCTGCTCCTTGAGTCTATTTCACCTTCTTCCAGAAACAGCCACCTATTTCCATTTGGTGCCCACCACTTCCCACATTTAGTCCAGAGTCTGATAGAGCTCTACACCCATTGCCAACACATCCAATATGGAATGTGACAAGATCTAACCAAATCTGCCCATCATAGTCCCCTGACTGCAATGGGATGGGCACATAAACTAAATGGAACCAGTGAAGATGACTCTCCTGATTTTGAAAGGGGCTACAAGACAAAATTCTTTTTCTTTCTTACACAGACTGTAGGTGGATGTGAGGAGCAGTTGCAAATATTTGGTCATTCCAAAGGGAGATGCAAGAACTTTCTGGAGTTTTCACTGGAAGCCCAAGAATGAAGCCAATGTATGAAGCCAACATATGGAAGGCTAGACTGTGCCACAGTCTAGCATTAAATTCTGTCCCACAAGCTAGCATTACTCTCCAGATCTCTTTTCTCTTAAGCCAGTTAAGAATGGGTTTCCTGTCAACAATTTATCTACCAAAGTCCAATCTTCAGCAAAATCTAAATTACAGCTGCCAGTTATCAAATTCTTACATAGGACAGTCACAGAGTTCTCTGTTTATATGTATTATATTATTTAATCCTCATAATGATAAGTTTTATCAGTTCCATTATTATTGAATGAGACAAAAAGAGGCTTAAAGATTTTGTACAATCAATGCAAGATAACATTACTGGCAACTGCTAACCCAGGCATTTTGACTTCAGATTCTGTGCTCTTATTTATTAAACTATGTTGCCTCCCTCCAAAAAAGCGGGGAGGGGGGAGGCATCACAAAATATGAGTCATGTAGGTAACTTCCAAAATATTGCCCACATCTGTTTATTAAATCAGTATCAGTAATATTTTACTTTGTCTTAAACTCATACTTAACTGGGTTACAAGCTAGAATTTCAATAGTCTTCGTCCTTGAAAGTTGGGCTCATTAATGAAAAGTACTAATTGACCTTATACAACATAACACTGGATTTTACACTTATTGTAATTTGATTTTGGATGAGCTTATACTGAGTCTAGCAATAAACAGGCTATGACTGCTAACCATCACAATAATTAGTTCAGTGCTCTCTGGTCCTTTCTGCACCCAAGATTTTAGATAGCATTTCCTAAATAGAAGGGGGAAGGAAATTCCTAAAATAATTTTCATGTCAAATTTTACCTTCTTACAACCTAATGGAATGATGTACTTTTGAAAAAAACATTGTGGAGAAACTATATTACATTCTGAGATAGATTTCCTTTTAAGGTATACAGTTCAGATTTGGCAATAAATTTAGATGAAGAATATACCTGGAATAACAAAAACAAAAGTGTGATTTATTACAACTATGCCCAGAAAATGGGAGGATAAAGGTGAAAGATCACAGCCATGAGGCCTGAAGACAGTTCTAGGAGCATCATAGAAAATCACCTCAAAATGGTTGATAGTCAAAACAGTGAGAAATGAGAAGAGAGTTGCAACTGATCGGGTAAAGCATGTTCACCACCTCACCTTTTGCTTCTAGTGCAGGGCAGATAGAAAGCAGTAGTTATATGTGAAACATTAAAAAACAATGCAATTCAGTGACAATCTGAGAAAATGACCGTGACAAGATGGAAGTTTCAGCAGCCAAGATGAATCAGAAAGTAATGATGAAATCTATCATGATGGGAAAGTGGGCATAGAGGTAGATAGATCAGTGATTCTCAACTGGGAATGAGTTTGTGCTCCAGGGCGTATTTGGCAATGTGTGGAAACATTTCTGGTTATCACAACTTGCATGAGGAAAGCGCTACTAACTGGCACCTGCGTGTAGAGGAGATGCTGCTAATTGTCCTACAATGCACAGGACAGTTCCACAAAGAATTATCTAGTCAAAAATGTCATTAAAGCCAAAGTTGAGAACCCTTGGGATCAAGAAGGAAGAGGAGAGCACCATTCAAGCAGCATGTATTAGCAGCCATGCATGGTGGTAAAAGACAAAATATCTGGTCTCCAATTTTTATGACCCCCCCCCTCATTTACCTGCTTTCCCTCTTTTTCCCCTTTTTTTATGTACTTCCACTAACTTTATCAAATTGTACTGCATGTGAACTTCATCCAAACAATCTATTTCATGGAAAAACTAATAAAAAGTGCAGTGTCAGGGCACCTTGGTGGCTCAGTCAGTTGAGTGTCTGACTCTTGATTTCATCTCAGGGTCATGGGATTGAGCCCTGAGTCAGGCTCCCTGCCCAATGAGTAATAAGCTTGAGATTCTCTCTCTCCCTGCACCCCCTGCTCACTCTCTTTCTAAAATAAATACATAAATCTTTTTTTAAAAATGCAGTGTCATTTCTTGGGCTAAGTACGCAAATCTATTAGGCTTGTGCAAAATGTGTATTTTAAATTCACTCATGAATGTTGGGAACTGTGGGAGGCTGCAATAAGGCTTGAGACAAGGACCAAATCAGGCCCTGACTTGTGCCTCCTTTAAAGTCCGAATAACCTAACAAAAGGTTTAGGACGGGAAAAGTTGAGTAGCACTGAGAAAGGGTTTGTTCGCTCACCTATGTGACTTCCCACACACTTGCTAAACAAATAAGAACAATTTGGTTGGGATTAAAGTTTGTTGCTGGTCCTTGCTGCCCTAGTACAGCCCATAAATTACTTTCAGGTTTGCTGTATTCGTACTGGCATCAGCCATTTGGCGTCACGAGGAACTCGTGGTTGTTTAACTAGACACAGATGTAATATCACTATATATATGGCCTTAATGCTTTGAATAAACTTAGCACTGTTGGACATCCTCCTCAGTTCTCCTCCTGCCCCCATCTCTTTGCTTCTTGAGTTCTTTTCTTCATCCTCTTACCCTCACGTTCCTGGTCGATTTGTTGCGCCGGCCATTACAGGGAGCAAAGGCAGTTGGTAACATAATATAAAGCCAGTGGTTACACCTCCACTTCCATGGCAATCAAAATGAAGGTGTGGGTACCACTGAGTATCTAATCCTCAAAGAAGATACTAACTGAAGAAATGAAATACGTGGGCATGACAGTGCAGCGAGCAGCTCCACCAAGACACTCTATAGTATTTCTAGCATTTGATGTGATTCTAATGAAAATTTTTATTGAACAAAGTCAAACGTATATTTTATTTTTACTTTAAATATTTCCACAGAGGATTATAGCAGCTTCCAATAAAGAGCACATTAAACAGCATAATATTGTAGAAATCAGAAATAACGAACAAAAAAAGGAAACAGCAAAATGACTGATGATGCAGGCTATCAGAATAGTTGTGACTGAAAAGAATATTGGGTTCTGAACTTCTTGCAGGTGGGATGAAAATAACATTACAACACCTTCAGCTCTTTTTATCAAAACAACAGAAAACCAGGTTCCCAAGGAAGAGTCTTCTTGACACTGGACACCTTAACAGAATTTCTCATATAGGATTATGGATAAAGAGTTATATGATGGATCATTTTTTTCATTAGGCCTAATTTTTACATGGTTATTTTTGATATTTCTATAATGACCAAGAGCATTACACCACCAATCCAATGAAGGTGGTGATGTGAGGGTACCCTGTACTGTGGTATGAGAGCCATCGAATGTTGTGCTTGACAGGCGTAGTGATGGATTTCTGACTGGTGGAGACCTCTGGGTCCAAAGAAATCCTAGGTAAGACTGACTCATACTCCCTGAGAAAGTCTAAGATCTTCAAAATTTTCTGCAGAAGTCTGAGAAATTTACATTTCCATGGTCTTATTTGAGCCATCTGCTTCCCCAGTTCAGAGGTCATTTCACTATTCCACAGAGGCTGTCAGATGCCCCCATTCCATGTGATACAAATGTGAAACAGCTCCAATAACACACACACACGCACCTGCATGCACACATACACATGCACACATGCATACACACACAGATACCTTTGATTCAAAATGTCCTCCATTGGTAGAGGAGTCAAGATGGTGGAAAACTAGCAGGCTTAGATGACATCAGGTAGCAGGAGATCAGCTAGATAGCTTATCACATCATTCCGAACACCTACAAATCCAATAGGAGATCGAAGAGAAGAAGAGAAGCAATTCTAGAAACAGAAAATCGGCCACTTCTGAAAGGTAGGACCCGTGAAGTGAATCCAAAGCGATGGGAAGACAGACTGCAGTGGGAGGGGTCAGCTCCCGACAAGCCATGGAGCAATGGAGCACAACATCAGAACTTTTAAAAGTCTGCTCCACTGAGGAACATTGCTCCAGAGGCTAAGCCAGGGTGAAGCTCACATGGGGACAGCT
Organism: Mustela nivalis; assembly: GCF_964662115.1. Taxonomy (NCBI): domain Eukaryota; kingdom Metazoa; phylum Chordata; class Mammalia; order Carnivora; family Mustelidae; genus Mustela; species Mustela nivalis. Next base: position 73,507,870 of record NC_139020.1, read on the forward strand.
TGGCCTCAGGGCCCATAGGGTCACAGAAGGATTGGGGGTGTCTGAGTGTCACAGAGCTCACAGGTATTAGAGTGGGGAGGCCGACTACAGAGACGGAGCCAAGGAGCGAGCACTCAACTCGGAGTTACCTTTAACCATGATCTCTGGCACAGACCACTGCTCTGTGAGCGGGGACCCTACAGAATCTGGGAATTCCCAACTGGAAGAGCTCAGAGATCTGTGGGATTCGGAGACTCCAGGCAGGGCTGGGTGCCAGAGACAGAGATACTTGTTCACAGGCTGGGTGAACTTGGAGCATGGCCGGAGGCCAGGGAGATAGGAGTGATTGAGCACTTTTCTCCAAGGGCGCACTGAGGAGTGGGGCCCCGAGCTCTCCGTTCCTCTGGGCTGTCTGGAGACTGGGAGGCCGCCATTTTCATTCCTATCCTCTGGAACTCTATGGAAAGCATTCAAGGAACAAAAGCTCCGAAAGCGAACCCAAGCGGATTACTTAGCCTGGCCTCTGGTAAGGGTGGTGCAATTCTACCTCAGGCAAAGACAATTGAGAATCAATACAACAGGCCTCTCCCCCAGAAGATCAACTAGAAATCCAGCCAAGACCAACTTCACTTACTAAGAAGAACTGCAGAATTCCAGAGGAGGAGAAAGCAAACCATGTAATTCATGGCTTTCTCCCCATGATTCTTTAGTCTTGCAAAGTTAATTTTTTTTATTTTTATTTTTTTCTTCTGCTAAATTTTTTTTAACTTTTACCCTTTCCTCTTTCTGGAAATCTATCATTCTATCTATCTATCATTGAAAATAGAAGGAGAGATAAAAAGCTTCCAGGACAAACAAAAACTAAAAGAATTTGTAAACACCAAACCAGCTCTACAGGAAATATTGAAAGGGGTCCTCTAAGCAAAGGAGAGCCTAAAAGTAGTAGATCAGAAAGGCACAGAGAAAATACACAGTAACAGTCACCTTACAGGCAATACAATGGCACTGAATTCGTATCTCTCCATAGTTACCCTGAATGTAAATGGGCTAAATGCCCCAATCAAAAGACACAGGGTATCAGAATGGACAAAAAAACAAAACCCATGCTGTCTACAAGAAACCCATTTTAGACCCAAAGACACCTCCAGATTTAAAGTGAGGGGATGGAAAACCATTTACCATGCTAATGGACATCAAAAGAAAACTGGGTTGGCAATCCTTATATCATATCAATTAGATTTTAAGACAAAGACTATAGTAAGAGATGAGAAAGGACATTATATCATACTCAAATCATCTGTCCAACAAGAAAATCTAACAATTTTAAATATCTATGCCCCTAACATGGGAACGGCCAAATACATAAATCAATTAATAACAAAATCAAAGAAACACATCAACAGTAATACAGTAATAGTAGGGGACGTTAACACTCCCCTCACTGAAATGGACAGATCATCCAAACAAAAGATCAACAAGGAAATAAAGGCCTTATATGATACACTGGACCAGATGGACATCACAGATATATTCAGAACCTTCCTCCCAAAGCAACAAAATACACATTCTTCTCTAGTGCACATGGAACATTCTCCAGAAGAGATCACATCCTGCGTGATAAATCAGGTCTGAACCAGTATCAAAAGATCGGGGTCATTCCCTGCATATTTTCAGACAACAATGCTATGAAGCTAGAACTCAATCCCAAGAGGAAATTTGGAAAGAACCCAAATACATGGACACTAAAGAGCATCCTACTAAAGAATGAATGGTCATCCAGGAAATTCAAGAAGAATTGAAAAAATTCATGGAAAGAAATGATAATGAAAGCATAACGGTTCAAAATTTGTGGGACAGAGGAAAGGCAGTCCTGAAAGGAAAATATATAGTGATACAAGCCTTTCTCAAGAAACAAGATAGGTCTCAAATATACAATCTAACTGTACACCCAAAGGAGATGGGGAAAGAACAAAGAAAGCTTAAACCCAGCAGGAGAAGAGATATAATAAAGATCAGAGCAGGAATCAATGAAATAGAAACAAACAAACAAAAAAACAATAGAACAAATCAACAAAAATAGGAGCTGGTTCTTTGAACAAATTAATAAGATTGATAAACCCCTGGCCAGACTTACCAAAAAGGAAAGAGAAAGGAGCCAAATTAATAAAATCATGACAGAAAGAGGAGAGATCACAACCAACACCAAAGAAATACAAACAATTATAAGTACATATTATGAGCAACTCTATGCCAGTAAATTTGACAATCTGGAAGAAATGGATGCATTCCTAGTGACATATAAACTACCACAACGGAACCAGAAAGAAATAGAAAACCTGAACAGACCCATAAACAGTAAGGAGATTGAAACAGTCATCAAAAATCTCCAAACAAACAAGAGCCCAGGGCCAGATGGCTCCCTGGGAATTCTACCAAACATTTTAAAGAAGAATTAATTCCTGTTTTCCTGAAACTGTTTCAAAAAGTAGAAATGGAAGGAAAACTTCCAAACTCTTTTTGTGAGGCCAGCATTACCTTGATCCCAAAACCAGACAAGGATCCCATCAAAAAAGAGGATTACAGACCAATATCCTTGATGAACACAGATGCGAAAATACTCAACAAAATACTATCCAATAGGATTCAACAGTACATTAAAAGGATTATTCACCACGACCAAGTGGGATTTATTCCAGGGCTACAAGGTTGGTTCAACATCTGCAAATCAATTAATGTGATACAATACATTAATAAAAGAAAGAACAAGAACCGTATGATACTCTCAATAGATGCTGAAAAAGCATTTGACAAAGTACAGCATCCCTTCTTGATCGAAACTCTTCAAAGTGTAGGGATAGAAGGCACATTCCTCAATATCATCAAAACCATCTATGAAAACCCCACCGCAAATATCATTCTCAATGGGGAAAAACAGAGAGCTTTTCCGCTAAGGTCAGGAATACAGCAGGGATGTCCATTATCACCACTGCTATTCAACATAGTACTGGAGGTCCTAGCCTCGGCAATCAGACAACAAAAAGAAATTAAAGGCATCCAAATTGGCAAAGAAGAAGTCAAACTAGCACTCTTTGCAGATGATATGATACTATATGTGGAAAAACCAAAAGACTCCACTCCAAATCTGCTAGAACTTGTACAGGAATTCAGTAAAGTGACAGGATATAAAACCAATGCACAGAAATCAGTGGCATTTCTCTACACCAACAACAAAACAGAATAAAGAGAAATTAAGGAGTCAATCCCATTTACAATTCCACCCAAAACCATAAGATACCCAGGAATAAACCTAACCAAAGAGGCAAAGAATCTATACTCAGACAACTACAAAGTATTCATGAAAGAAATTGAGGAAGACACAAAGAAATGGAAAAGTGTTCCATGCTCATGGGTTAGAAGAACAAATATTGTGAAAATGTCTATGCTACCTAAAGCAATCTACACGTTCAATGCAATCCCTATCACAATCCCATCCACTTTTTTCAAAGAAATGGAACAAATAACCCTAAAATTCATATGGAACCAGAAAAGACCTCGAATAGCCAGAGGAATATTGATAAAGAAAGCCAAAGTTGGCGGCTTCACAATTCCAGACTTCAAACTCTATTACAAAGCTGTCATCATCAGACAGTATGGTACTGGCACAAAAACAGACACATAGATCAATGGAACAGATCAGAGAGCCCAGAAATAGACCCTCAACTATATAGTCAACTAATCTTCGACCAAGCAGGAAAGAATGTCCAATGGAAAAAAGACAGTCTCTTCAATAAATGGTGTTGGGAAAATAGGACAGCCACATGCAGAAAAATGAAACTGGACCATTTCCTTACACCACACATGAAAACAGACTCAACAGGGATGAAGGACCTCAATGTGAGAAAGGAATCCATCAAAATCCTTGAGGAGAACACGGGCAGCAACCTCTTCGACCTCAGCCACAGCAACTTCTTCCTAAGAACATCGCCAAAAGCAAGGGAAGCAAGGGCAACAATGAACTATTAGGACTTCATCAAGATCAAAAGCTTTCGCACAGCAAAGGAAACAGTTAAGAAAACCAGAAGACAGTTGACAGAATGGGAGAAGATATTTGCAAACAACGTATCACATAAAGAGCTAGTATCCAACATCTATAAAGAGCTTATCAAACCCAACACCCAAAGAACAAATAATCCAATCAAGAAATGGGCAGAGGACAGGAGCAGACATTTCTGCAAAGAAGACATCCAGATGGCCAACAGACACATGAAATAGTGCTCCACATCACTGAGCATCAGGGAAATACAAATCAAAACCACAATGAGATACCACCTCACACCAGTCAGAATGGCTACAATTAACGAGTCAGGAAATGACAGATGCTAGCAAGGATGCGGAGAAAGGGGAAACCTCCTACACTGTTGGTGGGAATGCAAGCTGGTGCAACCACTCTGGAAAACAGCATGGAGGTTCCTCAAAAAGTTGAAAATAGAGGTACCCTACGACCCAGCAATTGCACTACTGGATATTTACCCTAAAGATACAAACATAGCAATCCGAAAGGGCACGTCTGTCTAAATGTTTATAGCAGTAATGTCCACAATAGTCAAACTATGGAAAGAACCTAGATGTCCATCAACAGATGAATGAATAAAGAAGATGTGGTATATATATATATATATACAAAATGGAATACTATGCAGCTATCAAAAGAAATGAACTCTTGCCATTTGCAACAACATGGATGGAAATAGAGGTTATTATGCTTAACAAAATAAGTCACTCGGAGAAAGACAACTGTCATATGATCTCCTTGATATGAGGAAGTGGAGATGCAACATGGGGGTTCTGGGGGGTAGGAAAAGAATAAATGAAACAATATGGAATCAGGAGGGAGACAAACCATAAGAGACTCTTAATCTCACAAAACAAACTGAGGGTGGCCAGGGGGAGTGGGGAGAGGGAGAGGGTGGTGGAGTTGTGGACATTGGGGAGGGTATGTGCTATGGTGAGTGCTGTGAAGTGTGTTAACCTGGAAATTCACAGACCTATACCCCCTGGGGCTAATAATGCATTATATGCTTATAAAATAATTAAAAATTATTTTTTTAAAAAGTCCTCTATCCTTTTGGACATTTCTCCCTAGACCCCAGGCAATCCACCCCTTAACCCCATCTCACACATCATCCCTTTCTTTCTCTGCAATTTTCTCTAATATTAGCACCTCCCTTAAGGAAAAAAAAAAAAAAAAAAGCCCAGTTTCTCTTATTTTCTCATATATAGAAGCCTAGCTATTTAATCTCACCAGCTCCTCACTGCTGAACATCAACCATACCCAAAGTGGAGACTCAGCTTCTTCCCCAAGCGGATTGCCAGAATATTTCTGTAGAGAAATTCTAGTACACACAACTAAGACAGAGAATTGTTCAACCCCATCTACCCACCATTAGAGGAGTCTAATGGTGCCCAATATTAGTACTAGTCCTAAATGGTGGAAAGCAGAAAAGCTCATAATTTTATTTGATAAATAATTTTTATTTATTATTTTATAAATAACTTTATTCATATTTTTATTTATTCAGGATTCATGCTCCACCAATCTTTATATTTTTCCACCAATCTGATATGCCACTTCCTGCTATTCCTACTTGCCTGGGCCTATCTACTGCTTTGTCTATAGACGTGCCCTCATGATCTGTTTGGATATCCACTCTTGAAGGCACACTCATGGGGTTCATCCAGTGGATGTTTAGGTGGGACCAACCTCTCAACTTTTCCCCTTATATCCATTTAAATATCACTGGGCTTAGTTTCTAAGAAGTTCTCATATACCACAGTTATTTGAAACATTTAAAACAACATCACCTTTACTTTAAAATATAAATCATTATGTAGCTAATGCCTGATGTTCACATTCTAAGTAATCATATTCTCCATTTACCATATGTGGGCATAAAAATTATCAATGTTAAGACAACCTCATGTTTTTAAAAATACTGTTTGCAGGTGATTAATTTTATTGAAGTTAAAGATTAATTTTTGTTCTCTTGAACTATATGTTCTTTTTGTAACCTTCAGGGTAATCTCTTGCTTACCAAATACCTTATACTTCTATAAATTTTTCTTCCCCTGTCCCTTATTAAGGCAAGTTTCTGTTCCATGAAAAGGCTCTAATAAAGTTTCACATGTTATCAACTATAGAAAAGGATCATATCATTGGATATGATCTTCTGCAATGCCCTCATTTCATAGGCAATGACACCTTAGCCCTAAAAAGTGAACCTAGCCCTCATGGAGGGTTTCTGCTTTAACACAGGACAATGCTGTACAAGAAATGGGATTTTTTAAAATTATTTTAAAATAATAGTAGGCAAGAGGTAGGCAGAGAGAGAGGAGGAAGCAGGCTCCCCACGGAGCAGAGAGCCTGATGTGGGGCTCAATCCCAGGACCCTGGGATCATGACCCAAGCCGAAGGCAAAGGCTTTAACCCACTGAGCCACCCAGGCGCCCCAAGAAATGGGATTTTTTAAAATGGGATTCCAACTCTTAAATATCAGACAGAGGGGAGAGAATTGGAGCAGTTGTTTCTAGGACTCCTAAAATCATACCACAGGCCAATCCTGATACTAGGAAAAGGCAATTAGAGGAAATGACACATCACCCTCCAGGGGATCTGGGGAAGGGGAAAAAGGGAAGTTAAGTTTGCAGGTAATTAGGAAGGAGAAGCCTAGCTTCATAAGGAAGCTGCTCAAATAAGCCAAACCCAGCTCAGTAGCAGCTCATCATTATTTTTTCATTGTGACAACTTCCACATGCCCCAGAGGTCAGGATTCCCAGTTCCTGAGACAGTGAACCTACAAAGCAAAGACCCGTGGGAGGGAGAAATCCAACCCTGGTTTACAAGTGTTATCTTCTCCAACTGGAAGGTGAGGAACCAGTCACTACTGGAGGTCAGAGTTCAGCCAGTGTATGAGCTCAGATCTCCTGTTTCTTAGGTAAGTAAGCCAAATCCTGTCACCTAGGAAGATATTCTTATGAGAGAGTTGAACTAAAATGAATCTTGGGGAACTTCTGCTCAAAACTTGACTTTTGTTACTTTTGACACAGTAACTGTCGGAGCCAGGCCCCTGGCCAGGGAGGCCTCTGCCAATAAAAGATGGCGCCTGGCTAGTTGTCAGGTTAGGATTGCCTCGTGAGACTAAGCTGAACGCCCAAAGAGGAAGTAAGCAGCATTGGTTGCTAGCGAAGTTGTTCGTTTAGGTGCACAGCCTGATTCGCTCCCTCCTGTACCCTGCTCGCTGATTGGTCATGTAAGTGTATATAAGTGTGTAGACTTGCAGAAATAAAGAGAGAGAAGATGCATCCGAACCAGGGTTCTTGTCGTCCTTGCGGGTCGAGGGTGACAAGTAACTATCTATGAAGTATCGAATTCAAACCAGAAAACACTTCAAACCACAAGCCAAGGTTACTACGGCTGCTCCCACACTGATTCTAGGGTTTCTCAAATCTCATTCCCAGTCACTGAACATCTCTGAAGTGTCTACAACTACGTCCTTGCCATTTAATGTAGTATTGCTTTGGGCAACAAGTTGAAATTTTTTGCCTGTAGAATGACAGTGTTTAGACTTCATGTAAATTCTAAGACTCAGTCTGTGCAGCAATGTTTCAGACAGACTGTCTATTTGAAGATGGAGAGAAAGAGCCATTATATCTTTTCCAAGGTTTTATCTTCTCTCAAACACATATGGATGCACAGCAAGCAAGCTACAATGCCACACTTCCCTGGTCATTGACTATCCTGCAGTGTACTTCTTAATTAAAACTAGCATCACAAATATGATTGCTTAAGTGCCAAAAACCTGGCCAAAAACCTGGCCAATCAGAGAAATACATGACCATTAAATCCCTTTAAACTACTATTTTGTGTGTGTGAGGTGAATACAGTTAAGCATTAAATATTCTTATTGTTTTCCATCCAGTATATTTTTTTAAATGCTGCTTCTTTTTCAGCATCGTAACTTCCATTTCAATTCTGTCATCAGATTTAACCCTATATTACAATAGTTTATTATGGTTTTTTGTTTTTTTAGCTGGAGTTTGTAGCAATGCCGGGGATTAAGGAATAATTTGAGTGAACGACACATAAGTGTTGCCTAGTAACACAGGCTGATCTGTACAAAGCCATAAATTGCAAAATTTCATAGCAGCATAAAAACTTTTACTGGCACTTAAGCATATTTTTCCCTGATTGAAGCAGAATTCATGCAACAATTACAACCACATGACAAAAGCTGGTAATGATTAGCCTTCAAGAGCTGCTGTTATTTCCTGACAGTTCCAAAGCTGTTTTTGTTTGTTTCAGGAAAGAAAGCATCAAATTCTTTATGGACTAGCCTCACTGACAAGGCAGAATCCAGCCTGTTAATTAGCCCGTGCTAGCATTTTAACTACAGCTCCCAATGAAGAATGGAAGAGTTATATAATAATTCACAATTCTAATTAATTTGCGTCAACCAAAACCAGCTCTAAATATACCAATACACACTTGAGAGGGCAGCCCTCCTCACAATGGTGAAAACATGCCTGAGACTATCATTGAGAAAAGAACTTCATGAAGATTAAAGCTGGAAGCAAGGAAGGTTATTTTCAATTATCCTAACAAATATCTTCACGAGCTATCTTAAGATATCTTCAACATTTAGTTACTGAAGTAAAAATGACAAAACAAACTTACTAGAGAGTTCAGGGAAAATTATTATTTTCATAATTAATTCAAGGCAGCCTGTTGAGTAGTATCCCCTTACCAGCCCAAAGAAAATATGGGATTTTTGGAAATAATGATTTATCATATCCTGTTACATACTAACATACACATACGCATATACACAATGAATATTTCACTGACTGGATACTGAGTGACTTCTTTTTCTCTGACAAACACATGTTTCTATGAATAGATTCACCAATGTCAAGGGATTCATACTATAACTCAAGGAAATTGAGGAATAAATGCTTTGATCCTTTCATAAATTTTCATTCTTCTAAGACTGGCTTGACAACAACAACAACAACAAAAATCACTTATAGGGATGCCTGGGTGGCTCAACTAGTTAAGCATCTGCCTTGGGCTCAGGTCATGACCCCAAGGTCATCGGATCAAGTCCCTCACTGGGCTCCTTGCTCAGTGGGGAGTCTGCTTCTCCCTCTGCCTGCTGCTCCCCCTGCTTGTGCATTCACTCATTCTCTCTCTCTGACAAATAAAATCTTTTAGAAAACAACTTATAAAACTTTAATACATAATGCAGGCACCAAAGAATGCATCATGTAACACATGGGAAGAGATGTAGGTTCAGGCTCAGTCTTTTCATCAGCTTTGTGACTGCGCTTCCTGGTATACATTTTGATAAGTCCTCATTTACTTTCACTCAAGCCTCATAATGTCAAACTTCTGGTTTGATTTCTCAGAATCCCCAAGCCCAACACAGCAACAGTGAGATATCTGCAAAGATCTAGATGCCACCAAAAGAGATGGAACAAGATGGCACCAAAAACAAAGGTAGACAATTAAATAAAATAAACAATAAAACCAGATAAGGGAATCCAACTAATCCAGAGATTTTAGGTCTAAGAAAGCCCACTCATACACCACAAACTTGAAATGCAAGGAAATGGTCCCGAAGTACAATAAGCCCAAACTTAGTGACTGTGGCACCTTGAGAAAGTTGTTTAACCTCTCCAAGTTCCAGTTTCCTCCTCCAAAAATTGGGGGTTTGGATTAAATGAGCTCTAAAGTTTCTAACAGCTCTAAGATCTCATTGGTAAATCCTTTCACTGATCTATAAGAAAGTCTCCAAGGCTTCCCAGTCTCCAGTTTTAGTACAAGCAACAACAAAGAAACGAGCAGGAAGAGCTGAGAAACTAAAATTATGCATAAGCCATAATGGTCAAGGTGTGATTCGCTTTCCAAACACAACTGCTCATTACAAAAATGAGACTTGTGTAGTTACCTAGTATGCTCAGTGCAGAACGGACATTTACCAAAAATCACCCCCTCACCATTGCCCCTTTTCTACACACACAAACCTCCAAACAAGTTTTGCTGTTTGCCCTCCTTTACGGAGTGAGTGCGTTAATTATGAGTGTGAATTATGAAGACTAAAAATAACAAATCTGAAAAACTTACTGAGCAAATGGCAGTACATTGTCTGGGTTATGTATAGACTGAGTGACAATTTAGTCACTAATTTCTGATTAAGTTTTAACATCGATTCACTTATTTTGAAAATAAAGTGATGTTCATCAAATAAATCCTAATGATAAGTGAAACATGTTTTCCACACTGTATTAGAAAGCAAAAGAAACACCAAATTCTTGAATGATCAGTGAATGAGTTAGATGGATTATGAGTATTATGTTTCATTGAAACTAATAATGCATTCTGAAAGGTGGCTATAGAATATGGATTCAATACGCTACTGAAGCTACCAAATTGCTACTCACTTATTGCCGGTCAGAATAAAATAAAGCACACAGATTCCCTGAAATATGCTCCTAAAATATATTACTTAAAATTTCCAAAGATTGCTTAAAGGTAAATGTTGTATTATTTTCAGTAACTAAGGTAAACATTCTAATCTACATGAGTAACCAGAGCCATGCATAATTTTGTAGTTTACTAAATTAACCAGCATGACCGAAGTGCCATAGACACTGCATTAAACAAATGAAATGTACTTTTATTAAAAGTCTCTGCACCAAATTAATAGGTGGAAAATTTGTGAATCTGCCAAAAAAGACCTCTATTCCTTAACCTTCTAACTTTGAGGAGTAAGGTTTATGTAACCAAAATTGGGTGAGTTAAGATTCTCTTAACCCACTAAAGGGAAAGTTCCAAATTAATTTTTTGTTTTATCTATGATGTCATTTTATTTCTCAAGGAATGCAATAGTGATGCTTTTTATTATGTTTGAAACAGTTTTATTTTAACTATCCTTAGTGTTCTTTGGGGGCTCTTCCCAGTTATATGAATGATGTTGGACACACAAATTGCCTGATGTAAGAGACCTGAAGCCTAGGGGATGCCTGGGTGGCTTAGTCACCTGCCTTTGGGTCAGGTCATGATCCCAGAGTCCTGGGATCAAGTCCTGTATCCATCTCCCTCCAAGCAGGGAGCTTGCTTCTCCCTCTGCCTCTGCCATTCCCCCTGCTTATGCTCTCTCTCTCTCTCTCTCTCTGACAAATAAATAAATAAAATCTTTTAAAAGAGAGAAGAGAGAAAGATCTAAAAATCTGAAGAGGGCCAGGTTTCTTAAATGTATACTTTATTTTTAATATAATTTTTATTATGTTAGTCACCATACAGTGAGTACATCATTGTTTTTCATGTAGTGTTCCATGACTCACTGTTTGCATATAACACCCAGTGCTCCATGCAATACGTACCTACTTTAATACCCATCACCGGGCTCACCCATTCCCCCACTCCTCTCCCCTCTAAAACCCTCAGTTTGATTCCCAGAGTCCATAGTCTATCATGGTTCGTCTCCCCTTCTAATCCGTCCCCCTTCATTTTTCCCTTCCTTCTCCTAATGTCTTCCATGCTATTCCTTATGTTCCACAAATAAATGTACACTTTAAATCAGAAAAGCATTCAAATAATGTAGTTCTCTCCAAGGAGCACATTCGAAGTTCTCTACCTTTTAAATAAGGTGCAACAGAGAGTAACATTATTACCCTTCATTTTAGAATTTGTAATAAGAGTACCATTAAAAGGTAACATAATGAAGGGGAGAGGATACGGTATGAGTTTTGCTTTGTTCTCTCCTTTTACTTAAAATAGTGGCTTCCCAAAATCTCGTGGAAGACTGAAAAGTAGTTTTCAACTCAAGACACAGAAAGTAAAATAGGTCAAAGTCCACTGAATCTATTTTCAATTATTGAGACATACATTCCTCAAGCAGCCAGAGTCAGCCAGAATTGTGTGAGACCTAGGGATCATGATGAAAATATCTTATAGTAAAATGTATTCCCCATAGGTTTAAATGCAAAATGAGAACCCAACTTTTTATTACTCGTTAAATGAAATGTGCAGTCTTTTTCCCCTTTTAAGGTCAAGTATGCAGTATTTTGGAAAACAAACCATAAAAACATGATTAGAGAGAACAGAGGAAGTCATTATTTTCTCCAGTCATAAAGAATGCAGCATCATTCTATCAATCTAATGTATCTTCGTAACAGCAATGGCAGCATGTGGCAGTGCTTAAATTGCAAATACAGTATTTAAGAAAAAGCTTGAATTAAAAGAGCACCAAGACAAGCTAGAAAATATCCACATGGATTAGATGATTTTTATAAATTCCATCTTCTTCCCAAAGACCCATTTAACATTGTATATTGCCATATTTTCTACCTACACGGAAATAATGCACTCATCAGGGTCCAAATCATAAAGTAAATCCACATGTACATGGTTAACGGCTAATGGAGAGAGAGTCCAAGTTGTGGTATATGGTACAGGAAACCAAAATATCTGTGGAATCAGTGTAGAAAATGTTGAATCTGAACTAAGTGTACATAACATTTCTCTGTTTAGTTTGGTCTCTTGGAAAGATTTATAACAAAACCTGAAGATAGCAGGATGCACCTCCTTAGTGTTACCATTAGGACAGACTCCATGCAAAAGCTTAGCACAAAGACAAATATTTCAGAGTGTGTGTCTGCTGCAAAACACAGCTTCACTGTTGAGGAAGTTTCAATGCAGTGTCAGTTTTACAACAACAGCTGCTAGCTATCTGTCATATTTAGGGCAGTTATGCTTTTGAGATACTCTGCTAGAGGCAGCTGGATCAACTTGAAACCAATCTGAAAAACATGTTTAGGAAAGTAAAGAAAATGACCTGTAACTTTATAAACACACCATATCATATATGAGATTCTCACCAATCTAGCTCGATCAAGTCAGGTTATCTAGGAGGAGATGACTTTTTAAGCCACCATTCAGGCTCAGGATTTCATGTTTCAGGGCTTAGTGATGCCTTCCATTTACAATCTATCTTCTTTCAAATGATGTGTGGCATTTTGTGCAGGCCCTGGTTCTCAATAAAAGAACATGAAGATAAATCCTACCAGCTGCATCATCACCTACAATGCATAACAAGCAAAATCATTCTGACTGAGGACAAGCATAAAACAATCCAGAGATTCTGCCAAATCTATAGGAGAGGACTTTTTGTTTTCTTGGTTTATTGGTTGGTTGGTTCAGTGGGGTTTTCTTGTTGTTGCTGTTGTTGTTGTTGTTGTTGTTTCATACAGTGTAGCAATGTTGCAACCTCCTCTCATGTACGAACATGAATTAAGGAAGTTGGTTCTGCCCTAGCCAGTTTGTTTCTCATCCCAGTGGTTTGTTAACTGTAATGAACAAGATAAATAGTCTGACTAAGATATAAAACTGACCTCATGGATAAGCTAAGGAAATGTCAGGCCCCACTTGTTGCTGAAAACTCAGCAGAAACCTACACAGACCCAGAATAATTGGAAGGAGGCCAAAGGTCAGGCACCAAACAAACTGAAGACTCTCCTTTAGGCTTCAGTTTATTTTTTCTACACATTCCTACAAATATTCACAGAAAGACCTAGGATTTGGCTAGTCACTGCTAAGAATGTTGAGCCCATAAAAAATATTGGCATAAAAACATCAAGACTTATTTCTAAAAATGTTTTTTTCCTTACACTCTTAAGCTAGATGTTCACCAGACTCAAAGTTGGTGGCCACACTGAAAACTTGAACATTTATGCCTTCAGTTTTTCTAAATAAAAAGCTCCTTTCCATTTGGCATTTTAGAATTAGTAAGATTAATCTCACCTTCAAGCAAATTAAGAAGATAATAGTCCCAGCTTTTCCTTTAATCCATTCTTGGCTCACAGATGAGAAATTCATTTTTAAGGGGAGATGCAAAAAGGCAGAGAGGACACCAGCTAAGGTGTCTGCGTCCACAAAAATGCAGGTGTGTCCGTGTGGAGAAGGGGTCTACCAGTTCACCCCACAAACTGAGCTATGGCTCAGCATCTGCATTTAGCAAAGTCATCAAGAGCTGAAACAGTCACATAGATAAGTCAGTCTTGGTAACAATACTATGTGCTGTGTCAATCAGTGCTTTCATTTGTGTGAGATCATGCTCCAACATGCAAAATCTTGGTAGGTTCAGTAGACAATACTAGTGTATTGTGCATTTTGTTGTCCTAAATATTGTTCTCACATGTTCCAAATGTTGCTAGAATCTGATTCCCTGTGATAATTTGATATTGCACTTAAATGAAATATATATTTCAGGAGCCTGGTTCAATGTGCTGGGCAACTGATAAATGGAAGTAAAGCTGGAGGCTTTACTCTTTCTGAGAGGGCCAACTCTTTCTGTCTCTTTATAATTCTTTTTTTTTTAAGATTTTATTTATTTATCAGAGAGAGAGAGGGGGAGAGAGCGAGCAGAGGCAGACAGAATGGCAGGCAGAGGCAGAGGGAGAAGCAGGCTCCCTGCTGAGCAAGGAGCCCGATGTGGGACTCGATCCCAGGATGCTGGGATCATGACCTGAGCCAAAGACAGCTGCTTAACCAACTGAGTCACCCAGGTGTCCCTGTCTCTTTATCATTCTTAATGATAAAGTTAAACTGCACAACCAGACATGAATTTAACATTCATTCAACAAATATTTTTGAGTACCTAGCATTCCTAAGTTGTTGGATATACAGCACTTAAACATTAAAAAAAAAAAAAAAGGAAACAACTTCTTCTATCATAGAAATTGAATGGGATAGATAAGTAAAATAAGTAGAATATAAGAAAATAAAATATATACCACATATAAATGGTAAGTACTATGGAAAAAATTAAGTAGGCAAAAAGATAGTGATAGCCTTGGTTAGCGGTGGTGCAGGGATTCTGTTGCAAATAGGGTATTATGAGGGATGACCTCATTGTGATGGTGACCTTAAACAAAGCTAATGAGAAGTCAACCAGGGTAATATCCAGGAGAAGAACATTCCAGACAGAAAGACTGGCAAATGCAAAGTGGAGAGGATATGAAAATTTTGCAGTGATTATGTGGGTTATTATAATTTTTATTCAAAGTAACATTATAGTAGAATTTTTCTGGATTCCTTCTGAAACAAGAAGAGATACACTTCTACACAAATATGAAAAGTCCTATAACATAAGTGCATGCGTTTACTTGTCTGTTATCTTCATAGAATATTAAAGGATAGTGGAAAGTCTGAGATGGGTCACCAGACTCCCCAGATTTTAAGTCAGAGAAAGAGAAGTCCAGAGGGATCAAATCGTTTCTCAAGGTCACACCCTTTTCTGGGTGGTAGTCAAGGTCAGAACTCCAGTGCTCTTCACTCTGGAATTTTTTCTTACTTGAATTAAGCATAGTAACACTCTGAATTCATTCAAAATTATGGTGGGAAATCATCAGAGCATTTTAGGGAGAAGAGTTCATGATCTGCTTTACTTTAGTAAAGGCTCACTCTGGCAACTATGTGAAGAATAAACATTAGGGAGGGTGCAGGTGCACACAGACAGACCAGTTATGAAGCTGTGGTGGTGTCCTCTACACCTAGAAAAATATTTGTCAAATCAATGAATGAACATAGATAAGTGCTTCACAAGAGAACAAATATTATTTCTTAAAAATTTGTTTCCTAAATATATTTGTTTCCTAAAAAGTGCATGGCACTTTGCACATGCATTTGGAAGAGTTGGAAGTACCAAATGAATAATAAAAATATAGCCCCTGGGGATCTGCACTTCTGAGAAGATGGAGTAGAGGTGCTTTTCCTCATTCCTCCCACTAAATACATCTAAAACCGTGGACATTATATATAAGATAAAACCAAGAAGACTCTGAAAGATGGAGAGAAGCCAGCAGACTGGACAGGGACTTCAGGAAAGACATGATGCTGAGTTCCTGAGTTTTCATTCTGAAGTTGAATAATATGACAACGCAGAAACATCAATGGACACAGACAAAAATGAGCCCCCAACAAAAACTTGCTCTCTCTAACCAGAGGGCTAGGAAAAGGGCAGCCTAGAAAGACAGGACACTTAGATAATAACTGCTCTACTCCAGATAAATGCAAAAAAACCAAAAACAAAAAAAAACCTGTGGCCTCACTCCCACCCACACTAGGCAAAGGCCAAATACAGAGCCTAGACTTCCACCTGCATGAGGCTATAATAGAGGTGCCCCAACAGCACCGCCAGGGTGCCCTTGGTCAAGTAGAGAATTGGGACTTTCATCTCCTCTGGCCAGAAATAATGTCCTCCTATAACGTCAGTAAAGACCATTGGGAAGCTTGGAATTCTACGCTCTCCTCTCAGTAGAGACTACACAGTAAGTGAGAACTCCCATCTCTCCCTATAGTAAGTGAGAACTCCCAGCCCTCCCTGCAGTAAGGTTAGAGCCCCCACCTCAGGTGTCAGAAGAGGCTAAGTGGGAAACCTGAACTTTTAACTCCCTCTTGAAGCAATGAGGTAGTACTGTGCCTTCCCCAGACATAGTAGCATCAGAAAAGTCAGATGAATCAAAAGGCTTAAACAAGATCTGAAGTCTCACAATATAATGTCCATGGCTCCAGTAAAAGATCATTCATCACACCAAGAACCAGGGAATTTGAAATTGAATGAAAAAGAAAATCAGTAGTTGCCAACACTGAGATGACAAAGATGTTAGAATTATCTGACAATGATTTTAAAGCAACTTGCACAGAAATGTTTTAATGAGCAATTATGAAGACCCTTAAAACAAATTTTTAGAAAATTAAAAGCCTCAACAAAGGAAGAAAGTCTCAGCAATGAACAGAAGATATAAAGAAGAACCAAATGGAAATTTTAAAAGTAGAAAAATAACCAAAATAAAAATCTCAGTGGATCATTTCAATGGCAAAATAGAGGGGACATAGAAAAAAATCAGAGAAATGAAAGAACAGTAGAACTTACCCAGTATGAAAGAGTGAGAAAACAAATGGTAAAAAAATAAACAAATAAACAGAGCCTCAGGGTCCTGGAAGACTATTACAAAAAATTTTGCATTCATATCATGAGAGCCCCACAAAGGGAGGATAAAGAGGTTAGGGATGAAAAAAGTAGTCACAGAAAGATGGCTTAACACTTCTATATTTTGGCAAGAGTGATAAACTTACAGACACCAGCAAAACTATTCTAAAAGAATGGCTACAGGAGATTCTCTAAACAGAAAGGAAATGATGAAAGGAACAAACGTGGAACCTCATGAAAGAAGAAAAAAACACAGTAAGAAAAAAATATGGTAAATACAATAGTTTCTCCTTAAGTTTTCTAAATTATGCTTGACTGTTGAAATAAAAAGTATAACAGTATCTGATGTGGCCCTAAGTATATGTAGGGAAAATATTAAGACAATTATAAATAGAGGAGGGAAAATGACAAGAGCAGTAGATTGCAAGCAGTTAGGTATACACAATGCCTAGAGCAACTACTAAAAAAAAGCTCAACAATATGATATACTCAAAAACACTATACATAAATAAAATACAACTCTTAAAAACTGTTCAAATAACCCACAGAAGTCAGGGAAAACAGAAAAGTGAAAAACAGAGAGAACAAACAGAACACAAAAAATAAAACAAATCCCAACCTAACAATAATTACATTAAAAGCTGTATTGGTTTTCTGCTGATGCTGTAACAAATTACCACAAATTTGGTGGCTCAAACAACAAAAGTTTATTATGTTACAGTTCTGTAAGTCAGAAGTCTGACAAAGGTCTCCCTGGGCTAAAATTAAAAGCTAAGTATCAGGCATGTCTGCCTTCTTCTAAAAAGTTTGTATAGGATCTATCTCCCTGGCCTTTTCTAGCTTTTAGAGAGTATTTGCATTCCTTGGTTTGTAGCTCCCTCCTCTATCTTCAAGGCCAGCAAAGACAGGTGGAGTCTTTCTCAAACTGCATCACTCTAACTTCCTCTTCTGCATTCCTCTCTCACTTGTAAGGACCTATATGTTTGCATTGTGCGGACTCTGATAATCTAGGTATCTCCATGTCAATGTCAGTTTATTAACAACATTAATTCTATCCACTATTTTATTTCCCTTTCCTATATAAGGTAATATATTTGTCATGTAAGGTAACAGGTTCTGGAAACTAGGATGTGGACATCTTTGTGGGAACATTTTCTGCCTAATACAAATGTAAATGATCTAAATATATCAATTAAAATGGAGTAGCCAAATGTTTTTCAAAATATGACCTAACTATATGCTGTCTCAAGAAACTTACTTCAAATATAATGATATAGGCAAGTTGAAAATTAAAGGATAGAAAAGATATATCATCCAAACATTAAATCAAAAGAGAACAAGGGTGGCTATGGTAATATCAAATAAAGCAAACTTCAGAGCACAGAAAATTACTGGAATCTGGGTGGTTCAGTCTGTCAAGGAACCAGCTCTTGATTTCAGTTCAGGTTATGTTCTCAGGGTTGTGAAATCCAAGCGCATGTTGGGCTCCATGCACTGAGCATAGAGCCTGCTTAAGATTTTCTCTCTTCCACGGCACCTGGGTGGTTCAGTCGGATAGGCATATGCCTTTGGCTCTGGTCATGATCCCGGGGTCCTGGAATGGAGAGCTGCACCAGGCTCCCTACTAGAAGGGGAGCCTGCTTCTCCCTCTCCCTCTGCCTATTGCTCCCCCTGCTTGTGCTCTCTAATACATAAATTTTTTAAAAATCTTAAAAAAAAAAAAAGATTCTTGGGGTACCTGGGTGGCTCAGTGGGTTAAAGTCTCTACCTTCAGCTCAGATCATGATCCTAGGGTCCTGGGATAGAGCCCCACATTGGGCTCTCTGCTCAGCAGGGACCCTGCTTCCCACTCTCTCTCTGCCTGCCTCTCTGCCTACTTGTGATCTCTGTCTGTCAAATAAATAAATAAAATCTTAAAAAAAAAAAAGATTCTCTTTTTCCCTCTCTTCTGCCCTTCTTCTCCCTTGAAAGAAAGAAAGAGAGAGAGAAAGAAACGGAAAATTACCAGAGACAGAGAAAGACATTATATAATAAGAAAAAGATCAATCTACCTAGATGATGTAGCAATCCTAGATGTGTATACAACAAACAACAGAGCTGCAAAATATGTGAAGCAAAAACTGATAGGGGTGAAAAGAGGAATAGACAAGTTCATAATTATAAGTGGAGATTCCATTACCTTTTTCTCAACAACTGACAGAAAAAAAGAGGCAGAAAATCAGTAAGGATATAGAACTCAACAACACCAGTAAGGAAAGAATCTGATATTTATAGAACACTCCTCCCAATGACAGCAGAAAGCACACATTATTTTCAAGTACCCATGGAACATACACCAAGATAGATCATATCCTAGGCCAGAAACCTCAACAAACAAATTTTTAAAAATTGAAATCATACATAGTATGTGTTATGAACTGAATTATGTCTCCCTAACCCCCAATGTGACTTCTTCTGGAGACAGGGCCTTTAAAGATGTAATTAGGAGCACCTGGGCGTCACAGTTGGTTAAGTGTCTATCTTTGGCTCAGGTCATGATCCTGGAATCTGGGGATCGAGCCCCACATTAAGCTCCCTGCTCGCTGGGGAGTCTGCTTCTCCTTCTGCCTCTTCCCCCTGCTTGTGCTCTCTTGCTCGCTCATTCTCAAATAAATAAAATATTTAAAAAAAAAATAAAGGGGCAATTAATTAAGTTAAATGAGGTCATAAGAGTGGGACCCTAATCCAATATGGGACTGGTGGCCTTATAAGAAAAAGAAGAGATGCCAGGGATGTGGTGCGCAGAGGAAAGGTCATGTCCTCACATTCTTCTTCTCACCGCAGTGAGAAGGTAACCATCTGCAAGCCAAGGACAGATGCCTTGAAACCTGCCAATACCCTGATGTTGCACCTGGAGCCTACAGAATACTATTCTGTTGTTTAAGCCACTCAACCTGTGGTATTTTCTTATGGTACTGTTTGCAAACTAATATGGTGTTTTCTCTGACAGTAGTGGAATCATACTAGAAATAAGTAACAGAAAGGTAACGGGAAAATAAATCTCCAAAAACTTGAAAAATAAGCAAGATCCTTCTAAATAAACCATGGGTCAAAGGGGAAGTCTCAAAGGAAGACAAAAATTTCACTGAACTGAGTAACAGTGCATATATATCAACATCGATAAGATACAGGCAGTGTCAAGAGGGAAACTTATAGTACTAAATGCACATATGAGTAAAAAGGAAAATTAGCAAATCAATAATCTAAGCTCACACTTCAAAAATGTATAAAAAGAATAGTAAATAAACCCAAAGCAAATATAAGGCAGGGAGTAATAAAGACCAGAAATAAGTAAAAATATAGATCTAGCTTTCTAGGAACATATAGCTTGTATCTAAGAGAGATGGTATTTATAAACAACACAAACACTGGACAGCCAAAGTCTATAAAAGCCAAAAAGGCACCAGGACACTTCTATTTTTGAAGCTCTGATATATTAAGAAATAAAAAATGCCAAAACAGAATTTTTGGTGTTGTGGTGTATTTTAAAAATTTGAATTTTGTAATGAATCTTTATAAAAACAAGAAAATGCAATAATTGCATTACACACAAAATAATGACATAAACTATGAACACATGAATTTAGAGTATACTTCAAGGAATCCAATAATGGGACACAAGGTTAACCATATCATAAATGTGTTCTTCATTAAGCCTGTCTTAGTACATGTAACTATACCTTATAGTCATATTAAGAAATAATATCACAAAATTATCTCACAATAATATCACAATAGTATCACAAAATTCCATTCAATAACCTACAGATCATAAAACAAAAGATAAATCGCTAATTACTCTATTCTAATATTTCTGTCGAAGATGTCTCAACCAATAATAAGACTGAAAATCACACTTTTTCCTTTGCCACTATTTGCAAAACTCTGCACATGGCCAAAAGGTCTGCCATTTGTGTTACTATCATAAATCCATATTCTAAAATTATATCAGTCTTCTTGAGTATGACAGTCATGTCTATTACAAATGTTAGTATGCAAACTGAGAAGCTCAACACTCAGTTATGCAATACGCTTGTGCAAAATGCAAGTTTTGCATGTGAAAACAGTATCAAAAATATACTGTGGTTGAACTTAACAGAACTGTCCTGGAGGGAAACCCTAGGCAACTGACCATATAAACCAGGCATTTACTCTACTTCCACAATCTCATCATTGGTTACCATGGAGGCATGTGGCCCCATGGAGGTCAATTTTGTCATTGGTTCTATCTACTCCAGAACCACATGGGAACGAATTTAAGTAGGTCAAGGTAAAAAATGTTATCAGATCAAGGCTCTGCCTCTGCAAACCTGTTATCTTGATTCCAAGCTTAAACGGCAAATTGTCTACTTCAAGCTGGAGTGGATTTCAAGAGTTCCATTTTTCTATGCTGGCAGGCTCAACTGATGGACATAGTCTTCCTGTAGGTACAGTGGGAGGTTCATGTTTGGTTCACTGGGAGGACTCTGGGTGCAATGCAATGGGCCATTTAAGTCTTTGTTCAATTGCTCATGAGTCATGTATTCTTAAAGCAAGTCACTTCATCTCTCTGGGCTTCAATTTAATTATCCGTCAAACTGAAATACTGGCTCAGCCTCAGAGTTATTGGAAAGGTAGAGCAAAATAATGTGTGGGAAAGAACTTGGTAGGTATCAAGCTCTCAGTAAATGTTAGTAAAATCAATGACAGCTGCCTGTTTCAAGCAAGAGTGCCAGAGGGGAGATATGAAAGAGAGCATCTTCTTGTTTCCTCAACTTGAGAAAATGGTAGAATACAACACCCCTGGGTGGTCTTAAGGAGCTTAAAGATGAATCCTAGGTTACAAACAGCCTCTGTCACTATGAGTTCCTGGTTGATTTACTATCCCCATTGCACTTTTCCAGTACCAGGAAAATGGAATTACCCCCTACTAAGTTTCTCACCACTGTGATAAGAAACCAAGAGGTAACTTAACCCTCACAACTGCCATAAGAGGTTAATAATAGTATGTCCATTTAAAAGACTGAAACTGAAAGGCTGGGAAACAGTAAAAATTTGAACATTACTCAGTCTCGTGCCAAAGGTCATGCCCTCTCCTCTATACCACACTGCTTTGTGATGCATTTCAATACCAGCACTGATATCCTTCTGAAAGTGACCCAAGTATCACTAATACCTAATATTTACTAAGTATTTATTATGTGCCAACTACTTTTCCTACAACAATGTTACAGGATAGATGAAGCTATTGTTATCCTCATAACACAAATGTAAAAATTGAGACCCAGCAAGTGAACTAGCAGTTTGCCCAAGACTAAATGATGGGTGAGCACTGAGGCTCAGATTCAAATCCAGACACCCAAGCTTCATCCAAGGTGTTTTTTGTTTGTTTGTTAAGACTTATTTATTTGAGAGAGAGTGTGTGCGTGAACAAGCATACAAGCCAGTAGAGAAGCAGAGGGAGAGGGAGAAACAGGTTCCTGGATGAGGAGAGAGCCAGACGCCTGGCTCAATCCTAAGACCCTGGGATCATGACTTGAGCCAAAGGCAGGTGGTTAACTGACTGAAACACCCAGTCACCCCCATCAGAGGTGTTCTTAACCATTACTCAAGATGGATACACCAGACAGAATTATCAACATTTATAACATTTTCCCCAGGGAGATATGGCTAAGAATTATGAACTTGATTAGAGAAACAAAATGATTTGCCCAAGATCACATAGCACCAAGACCAGAACTTAAACCAGGGCTTTGTTGATATTAACAACAGCTACTATTTACAGAGAGCCTACCAGATGCCAGGCATGGAACTCAATGCTTGATGTCTCAGAATGACCCAATCTAGTGAGTATTATTTTCTTCTTTTCATAGATAAGAAAAACGGAGTCAATAGTTATGGAAATTACATTAAGTCAGGTAGCTAGTAAACTGGGAATTTAGGATTTGAATCTTTCTCTTTTTACCTCCAAAGTCCATACCATTTACACACATCTCAGATTATTCCCTTGAGCCTCACTCAGTCTACTGTTGTCTCCACTACTCATAATCTATTGGTTTTACCCAAAAAGAAAGACTTTGTCCCCAAGATATTATTTCACAGCCAGAGTTTGCTCAAGTGTTTTTAAGATGGAACAAAAATATTCCAAGGAACAAAGACCTTCCCTAAGATTTTTTTTCTTTATCAAATTGAATGTAGTATTATTTCTAATAAATTAGTATATTTCCCCTCAGAGGAAAATGCCCCCATAGATCTTGAAATTTATGAAATGCTCATGAAGGGCCAAAACTTTAAATTAGGTGCTCTTGAAGTGAAGTAAAATCACCTCATAGGAGTGGAAATTTCATAGGTATTGTGATTAAGACTAAGGACCTGGAGTTTCCTCAATTGGAAAGATAAAAGAGAAATTTTTGAATATCTGGTAACTTTTTACACTATCACTAAAAAGTAACAGAATATTCCTAGTCAAAATATACATTCACAATCATCTATTCCAATACTCATTTTATCTGTCCATGCTTGTTATTCAGAAAAAAGATTTGAAGGAACATATAAAAAAGATAGGTGCATTATAGCATTTAAAGATAAAAAGATAAATAAGAACCATATAAAAGAAGGGAAGAGATCATTCCATCAGGAAACCAAGGAAAGATCATAATTGTACTTGGATATCAGTTCCACTTTGGCAGCAAAGACAAAAATACAAAGTGTCGGTTGCATACAACTATATTATGTAATAATGTGAACAGCTTATATTTACAAGAAAGGCTAAGGTAGTGCCTAGCATAAAGTGGATTTCTCAGTAAAAGTTTACTTCTTCCTGCCTTCCCTTAAAAGTCTTTTCTCTTTACTTCACACAAATTGGCGATTAGAAAGTAGTATCCCTTTCTGAAATAATATGGTTTTGAGACTGTTTTCCCTAAGAATTATTCTTGAACACATTCCTTTCCTTAAAATAAATAAATAAACTCCTATACTCTAAGATAAAACTCAAAAGATGAGTGATAAATTCTTCATTGCCTTAAATTGCTCAAAGGACTAGATTTAAGAAAAGAAAGAGGAAAAGAAGGGAAGAGGAGGGAAGGGAGGAGAGAAAAAGAGAAGGGTACAATGTAATCATATAAAACTAGTATCTAATATGTGTGCATGTTTATAAAACTGTATGTTAATTACCTCAAGATCTCAAGATTCAGTTGACAACATTTTTTCCCCTAAACACTCAAAACAACTCACCCACAAGCACCCAGTGACTCCAGGAAAGTCATACCCATTCACTTATAAACATTGTTGAGGACCAATGATGTATAGGTGATTACCATACTTAACAGCTATATGCATTTGAGGACTTCAGTATTTAATCAAAAAAGACTTTATACATTTTTAAGTGTTTGTTAACTCACTCAGAAGTTTTAAAGTTTTAATAAGTGCAAAAATGGTTGAAGCATAAGAGAATTTCAGACCACATAGGTGAAATCCTAATGAAATAGAGACAAGATGGAATCATGCAAGGCTTCCCAACTGGCATGCCACTTCCAAGGGTACAGGTATACCAGTGGGGGACAAGTGATCTGAGATAGTGGCCCCTCAGCCTCAAGGCTACTGAATCAAGTCCTCTTATTTACCCCAGTGTGTAAAAATATTACCATTTTCTGTGTTTGAAAAAGGATGGGAGGAGCGCCTGGGTGGCTCAGTGGGTTAAAGCCTCTGCCTTCGGCTCCAGTCGTGATCCCAGGGTCCTGGGATCGAGCCCCCGCTTCGGGCTCTCTGCTCAGCAGGAAGCCTGCTTCCTCCTCTCTCTGCCTGCCTCTCTGCCTACTTGTAATCTCTGTCTGTCAAATAAATAAATAAAATCTTTTTTAAAAATTAATTAATTAATTAATTTTAAAAAAAGAAAAAGGATGGGAAAGTACAAAAAGAGACTACGAAACAACAGCAAACATTTCTTAAGTTGATGAGAAAAATCATGTGAAACAGAAGGGAAAAAAAATCATTGGAAAACCAGTCTCAAATGATTATGGAGATGTAGTCAATTCAAAAGAACACAACAATTAGAAATGTGATTTACACTTCTGAGCACTTCCATGCAAAATAATAGGGTAAAGAGTTAGGCAAATAAATAAACACTCTAATAATGATGGTAAGTCTGAAACAATTACTTTAATATTAAGTCTGTATCTGGTATACATATAGATCCATATTTTGGTTTGATTTAGTTTGGTTATTTTTCTTAAGGCTGTACAAACCGGGGCACCTGGATGGCTCAGTGGGTTAAGCCACTGCTTCAGCTCAGGTCATGATCTCAGGGTCCTGGAATCTAGTCCCACATCGGGCTCTCTGCTCAGCAGGGAGCCTGCCTCCCCCTCTCTCTCTGCCTGCCCCTCTGCCTACTTGCGATCTCTGTCTGTCAAATAAATAAATAAATAAAATCTTAAAAAAAAAAAAAGCTATACAACTCAAAACTATATTTACTTCAGGGTACTCTAAAATGAAATCACAAACTGGATACACTCAACTTATAATTATATGTACAACCACATTTTAAAATGCATTGATTTTATAAGTAACTATAAAAATCTATTTGAATACAACTATGTATGCTATTCCATAAAATGATAATTAGTAGCATTTCTTATTTTAGTAACTATAAAATACAAATTTTAGTTCTTGGAGTACTAAGGAAAACAAAGATTGGCTAAGTTACAGAATTTTACTTAAACTTAATTTAGATAATCTTATGAAGATTATTTCTTATGGAAAAATACTTTTGAGAATGTTTACAATGATTTGAACCCAAAGTGCTTTCATCATTTTCAAAACTCTTTATTCAATCCCAGATATAGGGATAACCCTACAATTAAGCCTCCTAAAACTATTTTTACTTATTTATTTTATAATTTTTAAAATTTTTTTATAAACATATAATGTATTATTAGCCCGAGGGGTACAGGTCTGTGAATTGCCAGGTTTACACACTTCACAGCACTCACTATAGCACATATCCTCCCAATGTCCACAATTCCACCACCCTCTCCCTCTCCCCACTCCCCCTGACCACCCTCAGTTTGTTTTGTAAGATTAAGAGTCTCTTATGGTTTGTCTCCCTCCTGATCCCATATTGTTTCATTTATTCTTTTCCTACCCCCCAGAATCCCCACATAGCATCTTCACTTACTCATATCAGAGAGATCATATGATAGTTGTCCTTCTCTGAGTGATTTATTTCATTAAGCATAATAACCTCTAGTTCCATCCACGTCGTCACAAATGGCAAGAGTTCATTTCTTTTGATAGCTGCATAGTATTCCATTGTGCATATATATATATATCAATCACATCTTTATCCATTCATCTGTTGATGGACATCTAGGTTCTTTCCATAGTTTGGCTATTGTGGACATTACTGCTATAAACATTTAGACAGACGTGCCCTTTCGGATTGCTATGTTTGTATCTTTAGGGTAAATATCCAGTAGTGCAATTGCTGGGTCGTAGGGTACCTCTATTTTCAACTTTTTGAGGAACCTCCATGCTGTTTTCCAGAGTGGTTGCACCAGCTTGCATTCCCACCAACAGTGTAGGAGGTTTCCCCTTTCTCCGCATCCTTGCTAGCATCTGTCATTTCCTGACTCGTTAATTGTAGCCATTCTGACTGGTGTGAGGTGGTATCTCATTGTGGTTTTGATTTGTATTTCCCTGATGCTCAGTGATGTGGAGCACTATTTCATGTGTCTGTTGGCCATCTGGATGTCTTCTTTGCAGAAATGTCTGCTCCTGTCCTCTGCCCATTTTTTGATTGGATTATTTGTTCTTTGGGTGTTGGGTTTGATAAGCTCTTTATAGATGTTGGATACTAGCTCTTTATGTGATACGTCGTTTGCAAATATCTTCTCCCATTCTGTCAACGGTCTTCTGGTTTTCTTAACTGTTTCCTTTGCTGTGCGAAAGCTTTTGATCTTGATGAAGTCCTAATAGTTCATTGTTGCCCTTGCTTCCCTTGCCTTTGGCGATGTTCTTAGGAAGAAGCTGCTGTGGCTGAGGTCGAAGAGGTTGCTGCCCGTGTTATCCTCAAGGATTTTGATGGATTCCTTTCTCACATTGAGGTCCTTCATCCCTGTTGAGTCTGTTTTCATGTGTGGTGTAAGGAAATGGTCCAGTTTCATTTTTCTGCATGTGGCTGTCCTATTTTCCCAACACCATTTATTGAAGAGACTGTCTTTTTTCCATTGGACATTCTTTCCTGCTTGGTCGAAGATTAGTTGACTATATAGTTGAGGGTCTATTTCTGGGCTCTCTGATCTGTTCCATTGATCTATGTGTCTGTTTTTGTGCCAGTACCATACTGTCTGATGATGACAGCTTTGTAATAGAGTTTGAAGTCTGGAATTGTGAAGCCGCCAACTTTGGCTTTCTTTATCAATATTCCTCTGGCTATTCGAGGTCTTTTCTGGTTCCATATGAATTTTAGGGTTATTTGTTCCATTTCTTTGAAAAAAGTGGATGGGATTGTGATAGGGATTGCATTGAACGTGTAGATTGCTTTTAGCATAGACATTTTCACAATATTTGTTCTTCCAATCCATGAGCATGGAACACTTTTCCATTTCTTTGTGTCTTCCTCAATTTCTTTCATGAATACTTTGTAGTTGTCTGAGTATAGATTTTTTTGCCTCTTTGGTTAGGTTTATTCCTGGGTATCTTAGGGTTTTGGGTGCAATTGTAAATGGGATTGACTCCTTGATTTCTCTTTCTTATCTCTTGTTGTTGGTGTAAAGAAATGCCACTGATTTCTGTGCATTGATTTTATATCCTGACACTTTACTGAATTCCTGTACCAGTTCTAGCAGATTTGGAGTGAGGTCTTTTGGGTTTTCCACATATAGTATCATATCATCTGCAAAGAGTGCTAGTTTGACTTCTTCTTTGCCAATTTGGATGCCTTTAATTTCTTTTTGTTGTCTGATTGCTGAGGCTAGGACTTCTAGTACTACGTTGAATAGCAGTGGTGATAATGGACATTCCTGCTGTGTTCCTGACCTTAGCGGAAAAGCTCTCCGTTTTTCCCCATTGAGAATGATATTTGCGGTGGGTTTTTCATAGATGGCTTTGATGATATTGAGGAATGTGCCTTCTATCCCTACACTTTGAAGAGTTTCGATCAAGAAGGGATGCTGTACTTTGTCAAATGCTTTTTCAGCATCTATTGAGAGTATCATACGGTTCTTGTTCTTTCTTTTATAAATGTATTGTATCACATTGATTGATTTGCAGATGTTGAACCAACCTTGTAGCCCTGGAATAAATCCCACTTGGTCGTGGTGAATAATCCTTTTAATGTACTGTTGGATCCTATTGGCTAGTATTTTGGAGGGAATTTTCGCATCTGTGTTCATCAAGGATATTGGCCTGTAATCCTCTTTTTTGATGGGATCCTTGTCTGGTTTTGGGATCAAGGTAATGCTGGCCTCACAAAAAGAGTTTGGAAGTTTTCCTTCCATTTCTACTTTTTGAAACAGTTTCAGGAAAACAGGAATTAATTCTTCTTTAAAATGTTTGGTAGAATTCCCGGGAAGCCATCTGGCCCTGGGCTCTTGTTTCTGTGGAGATTTTTGATAACTGTTTCAATCTCCTTACTGTTTATGGGTCGGTTCAGGTTTTCTATTTCTTCCTGGTTCAGTTGTGGAAAAACTATTTTTATCTTTAAGGCAAGATATAAAGTCAGGATATAAAGTCTTCATAGTCCATGAATACTCCTTGCATTTCGTTCATTGTTTATTGTTAAAGTAATATCAAAATGGAAAGAATAAAATCAGTTAGTTCTCAAATAACAGTTTAATTTTTTTTAATTAACATAAAATGTAGATGCTTCAGGGGTACATGTCTGTGATCATCAGTCTTACACAATTAACAGAGCTCACCATAGCACATATTCTCCCTAATGTCCATCACCCAGCCACCGCATCCCTCCTGTGCCCTTCCTTTCCAGCAACCCTCAGTTTTTATCCTGAGATTAAAAGTCTCTTATGGTTTGTCTCCCTCTCTGATTTCATCATTTTTAATTTTTTCTTCTCTTCTCCTATGATCCTTTGACTTGCTTCTAAAACTCCGCATATCAGTGATATCATACAATAATGTCTTTTCTCTGATTGACTTATTTCACTTAGGATAATACCCTCTAGGTCCATCCACATCATTGCAAGTGGCAAGATTTGGGAGCTTTTTGATGGCTGCATAAAAATCCATTATATATATATATATATATATATATATATATATATATATATATGCGCACTTCATTATCCATTCATCTGTTGATGGAAGTCCAGGCTCCTTTCATAGTTTCACTATTGTGGACACTGTTGCTATGAACACTGGGGTGCATGTACGCCCTAAGATTATTACATTTGTATCTTTACAATATCAAGTAGTGCAATTGCAGAGTCACAGGGAAGTTCTATTTTCAACTTCTTTAACCCACTGAGCCACCCAGGCGCCTCTATTGTCAACTTCTTGAGGAACCTCCATATTATTTTCCAGAGTGCCTGCACTAGACTGCATTTGCTCGACTGCATTTGCTCAAACAGCATAGGAAGGATCCCCTTTCTCTGCATCATTGCCAACCCCTGTCATTTCCTAATTTTAGCCATTCTGACTAGTGTGAGGTGATATCTCATTGTGGTTTTGATTTGTATTTCCTTGATACCAACTGATGTAGAGTACATTTTCATGTCTGTTGGCCATCTGGATGTCTTCTTTGCAGAAATCTCTGTTCATGTCGTCTGCTCATTTCTTGGTCAGACTATTAGTTCCTTGGGTGTTGAGTTTGATAAGTTCTTTATAGATTTTGGATACTAGCTCTTTAACTGATACGTCATTTGCAAATATCTTCTCCCATTCTGTCAGTTGTCTTTTGGTTTTGTTGACTGTTTCCTTTGCTGTGAAAAGCTTTTGATCTTAACAAAGACCCAAGTTCATTTTTGCCCCTGCTTCCCTTGCTTTTGGTGATATTTCCAGGAAGAAGTTGCTGCGGCTGAGGTCAAAGAGGTTGCTGCCCGTGTTCTCCTCAAGGATTTTGATGGATTCCGTTCTCACATTGAGGTCCTTCATCCATGTTGAGTCTGTTTTCATGTGTGGTGTAAGGAAATGGTCCAGCTTCAATCTTCCTCATGTGGCTGTACAGTTTTCCCAAACCATTTGTTGAAGAGACTGTCTTTTTTCCACTGGATGTTCTTTCCTGCTTTGTCGAAGATTAGTTGACTGTAGAGTTGAGGGTCCATTTCCAGGCTCTCTATTCTGTTCCATTGATCTATGTGTCTGTATTTGAGCCAGTACCATACAATCTTGATGATGACAGCTTTGTAACAGAGCTTGAAGTCTGGAATTGTGATGCTGCCAGCTTTGGTTTTCTTTTTCAACATTCCTCTGGGTATTTGGGGTCTCTTCTGGCTCCATATAGATTTTAGGATTATCTGTTCCATTTCTTTGAAAAAAAGGGATGGGGTTTTGATAGGGATTGCATTAAATGTGTAGATTGCTTTAGGTAGCATAAACATTTTCACAATATTTGTTCTTCCGATCCATGAGCATGGAACGTTTTTCCATTTCTTTGTGTCTTCCTCAATTTCTTTCACGAGTACTTTATAGTTTTCTGAGTATGGATTCTTTGCCTCTTTGGTTAGGTTTATTCCTAAGTATCTTATGGTTTTGGGTGCAATTGTAAATGGGACTGACTCCTTAATTTCTCTTTCTTCTGTCTTGCTGTTGGTGTAGAGAAAGAAATGCAACTGGTTTTTCTGCGTTGATTTTGTATTCTGACACTTTAATGAATTCCTGTACAAGTTCTAGCACTTTTGGAGTGGAGTCTTTTGGGTTTTCCACATAAAGTATCATATCATCTGCAAAGAATGAGAGTTAGACTTCTTCTTTGCCAATTCGGACGCCTTTTATTTCTTTTTGTTGTCTGATTGCTGAGGCTAGAATTCTAGACTGTGTTGAATAGCAGTGGTGATAGTGGACATCCCTGCTGTGTTCCTGACCTTAGGGGAAAGCTCTCAGTTTTTCCCCATTGGTTTCCCCATGATATTTGCGGTAGGTTTTTCACAGACGGCTTTGATGATGTTGAGGTATGTACCCCCTATCCCTACACTGTGAAGAGTTTTGATCAAGAAAGGATGCTGTAATTTGTCAAATGCTTTTTCAGCATCTATTGAGAATATCATATGGTTCTTGTTCTTTCTTTTATTAATGTATTGTATCACATTGATTGATTTGTAGTTGTTGAACCAACCCTGCAGCCCTGGAATAAATCCCACGTGGTCGTGGTGAATAATCCTTTTAATGTACCTTTGGATCCTACTGGCTAGTATTTTAGCGAGAATTTTTGCATCCATGTTCATCAGGAATATTGGTCTGTAATTCTCCTTTTTGATGGGGTCTTTGTCTGGTTCTGGGATGAAGGTAACGCTGGCCTCATAAAATGAGTTTGGACGTTTTCCGTCCATTTCTATTTTTTGGAACACTTTCAGAAGAATAGGTCTTAATTCTTCTTTAAATGTTTGGTAGCATTCCCCTGGGAAGCCGTCTGGCCCCGGGCTCTTGTTTTTGGGAGATTTTTGATGTCTGCTTCTATTTCCTTGCTGTTTATGGGTCTGTTCAGGTTTTCTATTTCTTCCTGGTTCAGTTGTGGTAGTTTATATGCCTCTAGGAATGCATCCATTTTCTTCCAGATTGTCGGATTTGCTGGGTGTATAGTTGCTCATAATATGTGCTTATAATTGTTTGTATTTCTTTGGTGTTGGTTGTGATCTCTCCTCTTTCATTCATGGTTTTATCCTTTCTCTTTTCTTTTTGGTAAGTCTGGCTAGGAGTTTATCAATATTACTAATTCTTTCAAAGAACCAGCTCCTAGTTCCGATGATGTGTTCTGCTGTTCTTTTGGTTTCTATTTCATTGATTTCTGCTCTGATCTTTATTACTTCTCTTCTCCCACTGGGTTTAGGCTCTCTTTGCTGTTCTTTCTCCAGCTCCTTTAGGTGTACAGTTAGGTTGTGTTTTTGAGACCGCTCTTGTTTCTTGAGACAGGCTTGTATAGCTAGTATATATATTGAAAGTATACTGCTATATACTTTCCTCTGAGGACCATCTTTGCTGTGTTCCAACAACAGTTGTGCTTCCATTTTCATTTGTTTCCAAGAATTTTTGTAAAATTCTTCCTTAATTTCCTGGTTGACCCATTCATTCTTTAGTAGGATGCTCTTTAGCCACCCTGCATTTGAGTTCTTTCCAACTTTCCTCTTGTGATTGAGTTCTAGTTTCAAAGCAGTGTGGTCCAAAAATATGCAGGGAATGATCCCAATCTTTTGGTACCAGTTGGTACCTGATTTGGGACCCAGGATGTGATCTATTCTGGAGAACATTCCATGTGCACTGGAGAAGAATGTGTATTCTGTTGCTTTGGGATGGAATGTTCTGAACATACCTGTGAAGTCCATCTGGTCCAGTGTGTCATTTAAGACCCTTTGTTTCCTTGTTGATATTTTGCTTAGATGGCCTTTTCATTTCAGTGAGGGGGGTGTTAAAGTCCCCTCCTATTACTGTATTATTGTTGATGTATTTCTTTGAGTTTGTTATTAATTGGCTTCTATAATTGGCTGCTCCCATGTGAGGGGCACAGACATTTAAAATTGCTAGATCTTTCGCTGGATAGGCCCTTTAAGTATGATATAGGTCCTTCCTCATCTCTCATTATGGTCTTTGGTTTAAAATCTAATTTACCCAAAATAAGGATTGCCACCCCAGCTTTCTTTTGATGTCCATTAGCATGGTAAATGGTTTTCCACCTCCTCACTTTAAATCTGGAGGTGTCTTTCGGTCTAAAATGAGTTTCTTGTAGACAGCATATCTATGGGTCTTGTTTTTTTATCCATTCTGATTCCCTCTGTCTTTTGATTGGGGCATTTAGCCCATTTACATTCAGGGTAACTATTGAGAGATGTGAATTTAGTGCCATTGTATTGCCTGTAAAGTGCCTGTTACTGTATATTGTCTCTGTTCCTTTCTGGTCTGTTACTTTTAGGCTCTCCTTTGCTTAGAGGACCCCTTTCTATGTGTCCTGTAGGGCTGGTTTAGTGTTTGCAAATTCTTTTAGTTTTGTTTGTCCTGGAAGCTTTTCATTCTCCTTCTATTTTCAATGACAGCCTAGATGGATATAGTATTCTTGGCTGCATATTTTTCTCGTTTTGTGCCCTGAATATAGCATGCCAGTCCTTTCTGGCCTGCCAGGTCTCTGTGGATAGGTCTGCCTCCGGTCAAATGTTTCTACTGTTGTATGTTACAGATCTCTTATCCCGAGCTGCTTTCAGTATTTTTGTTTTGTCACTGGGACTTGTATGTTTTCCTATTAGATGATGGGGTCTGGACCTATTTTTACTGATTTTGAGGTGAGTTCTCGGTGCCTCTTGGGTTTTGATGCCTGTTTCCTTTCCCAAATTAGGAAGGTTCTCTGCTATAATTTGCTCCTGTACACTTTCTGACCCTCACCCTCTTTCTTCTTTGTCTTGATCCCAATTATTCCAATATCGTTTCATCTTGTGGTATCACTTATGTCTCAAATTCTCCCGTCCTGATCCAGTAGTTGTCAGTCTCTCTCTTGCTCAGCTTCGGTCTTCTATATCACTAATTCTCTCTTCTGCCTCATTTATCATAGCAGTTAGAGCCTCCATTTTTCACTGCACCTCTTTTATAGCTTTTTAAATTTCAACTTCGTTAGATTTTATTTCTTTAGAAAGGCATTCTCTAGTATGTTATATGCTTTTTTTCAAGCCCAGCTAGTATCTTTTTAATCATCATTCTGAATTCTAGTTCTGACATCTTACTGATGTCCATATTGATTAGGTCCCTAGTCATTGGTAGTGCCTCCTGTTTTTTTTTGTTTGTTTGTTTTTGTGATAAGTTTTTCCACCTTGTCATTTTATCCAGATAAGAATAGATGAATGAGAGAACAAAATACTAAAAGAGTAGCATCGACCCCAAAAAGATATGCACTAACCTAATCAGAAGAGACCCATAAACGGGGGAGTAGATAGGGAGGAAAAAAGAGAAAAAATATGTATGTTTGTATGTGTGTGTGTGTGTGTGTGTGTGTGTGTGTGTCTATATTTTAGACTGGTGAATAGGACAGAACCATACACTTGATTTTGGGTGTATTTTGGTCTGTTAGAGAAACTACCTCCCAATTTTTAAAAGAAAACCTTACATATATACAAAATAAAGGTAAACATGATGAAGGGGTGGAATATGACTGTATAAATGAAAATTTTAAAAGATTCCAGAAAAGGAATTGATAAGATACGTAGTTGGTTGAAAAAGGAAAAACAAAAAACAAAAAAATGAGGAGAGAAAGTGATCAGGTTGGAGACTACATCAAGGCATGCACTAGATTTGGGATATATTTTGACCTTTTAGAAGAACCTGTATCCCAAAATTTTAATGTAAAAAACCCTGTATATATGCCAAAAATAAGATTAAATACAATGAAGGGATAAATATGACTATAACAATGAAAATTTAAGAAGATTTTTAAGAAGGTATTAAAAAGATAAAAGAGTTAAAAAACATTAAAATAGGAAAGAGGAAAATTTTTAAAATATAGAATAAGAAAAAAAAAAAGTTAAAAAAATTTAACTTTTAAATACTAATGGATCATGGGAAAAAAGCCATGAATTCTATGTTTTGCTTTCCCCTGGCTCTGGAGTTCTATAGTTCTCATTGATCAGTAAACTTGGTCTTAGCTGGATGTTCTTGCTGATTTTCTGGGAGAGGAGCCTGTTGCAGTGATTCTCAAATATTTTTTCCTGAGGCGGAATTGTACCGCCCTTGCCAGGGACCAGACTAAGCAATCTGCTGGGATTTGGTCTTGGGCGCTTTAGTTCCCTGAAAACTTTCTATACAACTGTGGAGATTGAGAAGAAAAATGGAGACCTCCCAATCTCCCACCTTGTAGAAGTCAAGAGCTCAGGGCCACACTCCTCAATGCACCCTCAGCGGAAAGCCATTAATCCCTCCCATCTCCCTGGTCTCCAGCCACACTGTGCAATCACCCAGCCTGTGACCAAGCGTTTCTATCTCTGGCGCATGGCCGCGTTTGGAGTCTCCAAACCCAGCTGATTCCTGCAGTGTGCTCCTAAGCTGCTCCTCCCAAAGGAGGGAAGTGAGTCTCCCTGGATATGCTGCTTATTGGGCCCCTGCTGGAAGAGCAGTGGCCTGTGCCAGGGATCACAGTTTAAGGTAATCCTGAGCTGAGAGCCCACTCCTGAGCTCTGTGTCTACAGCTGGCTTCCCCACTTCAATACCTGGCAGCTCTGCTGCACTCAGACACCCTGGGTCTTTTTGTGACCCTGCAGGTCCTGAGACCATATTGTCCCCACCAGGCAACCACCCCAGCTTAACCTCTGGAGTGAGGTCCCTCAGCAGAGCAGACTTCTAAAAGTCCCGATTTTGTACTCCACTGCTCTACTGCTTTCTGGGAGCCAGCCCCTCCCACCACGGTCTATCTCATGAATGTTGCCTCAGATTCACTTCTCCACATGTCCTACCTTCCAGAAAGTGGTTGCTTTTCTGTCCTAGAATTGCTGATCTTCTTCTCTTCTCTCTCCTGTTGAATTTGTAGCTGTTCAGAATGGTTTGATAACTATCTAGTTGAACTCTTGGGACCCAATGATAATTAGGTCTCCTACTCCTCTGCCATCTTGCTGCTCCCCCCTGTGTCATAGAATTATTAAAAATGTATAACTGCTCACTAAGTGATTTTAAAAGAGAGTAGTTTCAAGACTTAAGTGAATGGTACATTTTCATTTGAAATGAGACTGTGCTTTAGTGAGAGTTTGAATGTAGATGCCAAAGTATATTTCAGAGGTAGGAGATTATAAATAATTGTTGAAATCCTGCTTAACTGTTCAGATATTTTTGATAATAGAGTTGTTTCATATTGGCTTTGGTCATTCCAGATGCCATAGTTGTCCAAACAGACCAAGCATTTTCAAACATCCACATCTCTGTTCATGCTCTGCCAGCTGTTTGAAATACTTTCCTTTCCAAAGTCCAGCTAGGGAAATCCTTCACCTCCTTACATTAATTCATTGAACTCAGAGCACAGTGTTTCCTATAGCCTGCCCCCCCAATCCAATTTTAATATGTCTCAATTAGCTGTGGTTCTTAAAATGAGTACCATGTCATAATTGAATTGGTGACTTTTTTCTTAATAGTATGTAAAATAATGGTTTATTTTATAAATGATGGTGATTTAGGTTTGATGAAATACAGTACATGAATGTAAACTGCCAGCATGTTATCCAAATGGGAATGTGCAATAAGCAGTTAGAAATGATGAGGTCTCTGGAGAGGTGAGATGCAAAATACATTGACACATCTCAACATACCCCCAAATCTCAATGCATTATAGCATCAACCCTAAGGTCCAAACTACTAAGAGTTCATGTGAACTAATAATTGATGATGAAGTAAATTAACAAAGATGGGTAACTATCACCAAAATTCAATTTCAGAACCTATTACCCCAGATAAATCTCTCAGGCCCCTTTGAAGACTACCCTTGCTCCCACCCTCAAGTTCTAGGTAATTACTGATATACTTTCTCTTATGTTTTTATTTTCTGGGTATTTCAAACAAGTGGAATAATAGAAAATGGGTCTTTTGCACCTGGCTTCTTTCATCTAGCATAATGTTTTTGAGGTTCACATTTTGTTTACCCATTCTGGGTGGGTCACATTTTGTTTACCCATTCACTAGTTTGTGGGCAGTTGGAATGTTTCTACTTTTTGGTTATTAATTATGAGTATGCTACTAAGAACTTGCACATTTAAATCTTTGTGTGATATTTGTTTCCATTTTTCTTGGGTAGAGACAGAATAATTTCTTGATCAAAATATGGATTGTTGTCTCAAAACATCTTTGAAATTTTCTTTTTTACTTGGGGTTGTATTGAGACCTTGAGTTATATACCTAAAAATTAAAATACTAATGAGTATGTGAATATGAGAAGTGCAGCTAAAAGGCTGTTAAAATCTACTTGGCATCTGGTACAATTTACTGTCATTCACTGGTAACTACCTCCAGTATTCCTGTCTGGAATAAAAATGACATATACATTATATTTACTACTCTGCTAATACCATCAAAAAGCCTAGCAATTGTCATTTCCAGACTGTCTGCTGTGAGGTGATGTAGCAATCTAATTCTTTAAAACTGTGTCTTTGAATGTATCATTTCATTTCCTCCTTTTTTGTCCTTTTATGGTTGAAGGGCATTTCACATTTGAAAACTGATATTTAGATTGATACTTAAAGGGACCAGGAGGAAAAAAATAATTTGTTTTAAAATCTTTCTAAATCCAGAAAATAAGATACTAGAGAATTTTCCCCATCTTGATTTGCTCTGTTTCCTGTCCTCTTACACTGCAGAGCAATGTAGAGCCTAATTTTACATTTGCACATTCTTGACAGCATCAATAGGGAAAAATGTTATGACGACTATTAAAATAATATTAACAACAGCACTTCTCAGGACATTTCTGCTATAAATTGGTAGTGATTGATTAAAATTCAGAATATGGTATTCATTCATCCATTACTAAACTAGCCTTTTATTATTTCCAAAGATATTTATGTAGCATCTTCCATGTGCAAGGCGCTAAGCTAGGTACCTAATAACAAATGTGAATAGCAGTTTAAATTGTGCATGGTAAAGAAAGAAGCTGTTTAGTATGATTTTCCCAACTAATTTAAAGAAACTTAATTTTGCTTAGGAGAAGAAATTTGCAACTTTTGGTTACTTGATTTAAAGATCTTTGGGTCTTCCCTTTGCCTCTTTGGTGGAATACCTTGGTGGGCACTTTTCCTGAATAACCTGTGGGTTTGGTATTTAACAGCTTCTAAGGCCAGGAAAAAACACAATTGAGAACAAGAAGAATCATTTTCTAAGGTGAAAGGTCCAGGACCTCCAAGATGAGCTCTTTTGAACCCTACATCTCTTGTTGAAACCTAAAGAAAAAGATATAAATATTGCTCAAAAATAAAAATATGAGGTTAATTACAAATACTTCATACAGAGTAAAAAATATTGTGCTGTGTCCCACATATTTAAAATTCTTGCACATTTTCTCACACTATTGATATTGTACAAGACGTTTAGTGTTTTCTTAGGTTGGATGTGACATGATAGATCTTGAGTTAAAAATGACTACTTGCTTGGGTACCAGATTCCCCGATGAAGCATAATTTAATTTTTAAATTCAGACTTTGCTGAATCACAACAAGCACTCATCAGGTGACATCTATGGAGTGAAATTTCTTATAAATCAGAAAAAATGCTAGTCTAAATGTTGAGAAGAAAGCCTAGAAACTAATGATGCTATCATCTAAGAGCAAAGCCATTTTCAACATAGGTACATATCAAGTTATGCTTCAGACTTCTAATTTAAAGGGGTATGGAGTTGTCCAGTCACCTTACAAAGACAATCATACCATAGTGCATGATCTATATTTTCTACAGTGTGAATATACATAATCCTGGTTAAACCACACCAAGATCACTCTTGTTTTCTCCTAGACTTTTCTTATGTAATATTAACAAACATCGAGTTCCATATTGTAATTCTCTGACCTATAATAAGAAATATATATTTGGCCTTTGTTCTTGTTCCTAGAACAGAACTTCTAAACCCTTGGAATTTCCTAAATGGTAAGAGTGATAAAGATGTCTTGATACCCAAAACAAGCCCCTTTCAACCAAATCATAGTTTAGGCTAATGAGGTGACTTTTGGAATGCACCTAAGAATCTGGGTGGGTTGCCAGGGCCTTGATTAGGGGGTTGGAACTTTCAGTCCCACCTCCCTGACTTCCTTGGAGGGGAGAGGAGGTGGAGGTTGAATCAATCTCCAGTGGCCAATGATTTAATCAGTCATGTGTATGTAATGAAACCTCCAAAAAAAAAAAAAAAAAACCCAAAGGTTAAGGTTTGGAGAGCTTCTGGGTTGGTGTACAAATGGAGATTCAGAGACAATGGCCTGCCTAGAGATCATGGAAGCTCTGAGCCCCTTCCCACTTACCTGGGTCTATGCATCCCTACCATCTGGCTGTTCCTGAGTTACATCCTTTTGTAACAAACTGGTAATTGAATATATATAATGTTTCTCTGAGTTCTGTGAGCCACTCTAGCAAATTAGTGGAACCCAAGGAGGAGGGGGCTTTGGGAGCCTCTGGTCTATAGCTAGTCGGCCAGAAGCACAAGTGACAACCTGGACTTAGAACTGGTGTGGGGACAGTCTTGTGGGACTGAGCCCTTAACCTAACCATTAGCCCTAGAACGGTTTGGGATCCAGGTAGTGTCAGAATTGAGTTAAATGACACCTGGCTGGTGTCACAGAAAATTGCTTGGGTGGTATTAACAACATTGACAAACCCACACACACATGCACATACACACATCAGAAATATCAACTAATGCCAAATTAGTAAGTTCATTTTAAAGATTCTTTGTCAGTGTAACTTTTAAATAGAAAAAGTTTCATTTGGTATGGAAATATTAGAATGGAAATACAGCTGTTATGTTCATCATTTTCTGGGATTAGGATCAGAGAGATCTGAGTTCCATCAATACACCTCCACAACTGCAGGCCCACTGGAAGAAATGGGGGTTTTGAATACCAAAGGAAACAGGCCCTAAGGAACACTCAGCCTCCTGTTTTCTCCTGGTGCTACGCATATGCTGATGGTGGCCAGGTGGAGGATTTGGCTAGCCCAACTAATTGCTTCTATCTGGAGGAATAAGCAAATAGTGCAGTAATAGTGTACTACCCCTAGATACAAATTAAACCACACTAAAGTGCACTTAGAAGAAATTAACAAAGCTCCAGAATGGAAAGTGACTTTAAAAAATTCATTCTCTTTTTATTTCAATTTTACGATTAATGGGAAATGAATAAATGAAAAGACCAAGAAGAGAGAGGAAACAGTAAGGGATTATTACCACAACAAAAAGTCTTTATAGATACTATGTTTGAATGGGCTGAATAAAGGAGATGGAATTTTAATCATTTTCCTAGTTTTAAAGATTACTATTACTTTAAAAATTATTAGTTTAGAAATCCTCAGGCTAAACCAATATACTTTGTATTTCAAACTATAGAAATCACAAAATTTAATTTATTCTAATAGAAACAATGGTATAGCTGTTCTCTGTCCAGGTGGATGTGATGTGTGTGTGTTGTCTCAAGGCAGGTGATACAGAGTAAGAGGTGCTTACACTTGAAGTTAAAATCCTATTTCTATCAACTTTGATGTGTGAAAAATGGCACCCATTGGCACACCACTGGTGTGTATTTCACCAAATATAAGGGGAACAGAATAGATTTCTATATAGGGAAAAAGGCATTCCCCATTATACCAAATTCAGTTCTGTTTCCTTCTCCAAGTTTGGAAATATTATCTGGTCAGCTGAGTGGGTCAGCTAAAGATTATCACTGAATTATTCACTGAGAACTTACTCTGTGCCAGATGCAGAACTAACAACTTAAAGTGGATTGTTTATATTGATTTTCATAATTGCTCTTTGAATTACCTCTATATTATACTTGAAGAAACTGGGACTTAGGAAAAAATAACTGTCTAAGGTCACACAACTGGTCAGGAGCCAAGACTGGAATCAGAGATACCATGTCTATTTGTACTTGAAACAACAGGGATGAGGGATATGGGAAAGAAGTGTGCAAATTTAGATGTGACTTTGACAGACACTTCTACCTGCCTCCTGGTTGGCTCTTCTTCATGAGGAATTATGAATAAAACAATGTAGAAAGCTTCCTGTCAGAGCATTGAAGTAATTTTAATAGTTCTCATTTTCTTCCGCTAAACGGCATGGTATTAAGTGCTTTTCCCCAATTGGCATTCTTATAAATTATTATTATTTCTTCAGTTTTCTACCCAGGTGGCTGAGTTTTTTTGTTGCAAAATTAGTTCAGATGGTCTTACACAAAATTACATGAAATGTTGTTACACGTGCTTTATTGAAATGAAATATTTAACATTTAGTGAATTCCCTTGCCTCATTGGTAAGTCTAATCTATTCAGTATAATTTAAAAATAAATTTCATTCATGAGCCTCTTGTTTTCCTATTGTTTCCACGTTTATTCAGTATTTTTTTAACTACTTATTGGGGGATTTAATGGTTTTCTGGATTACCCAGCAGTGGTCCAGAATGGCGACCAGAAAATTCAGTGGCCTCTGAGAGAATAAGCTTTTAAGATGCTTCTAGAATGGGATGGGAATTGTGCGCATGAAGTATGATTACATTTTTGAGTGCCAACAGTGTATGATTGTGTGTTTGAGATGAATAATAATTTTAAGTGTTTAAACTTCCTTACAGTCTTTTTGGCTGTCCAGAAATATTTTTATTTTGGTTAGTACAAATTTCTATTATGATATGGGATTAACTAATGAAATCTTAATTTCTGTTGGAAGAATTTGATATTTAAGTGTTAAAAAATTGTACCTGTAAACATTCTACTTTGGTTAACTTTACTGATCATATATTGACTAAAGTAAGCAAATAATTCCCCTCTTTCTTTCTGAGCAGTAGATGCTGCTTTCTTTATTTTACTTATGACAAAGAGGCCTGGCCTGCAGCAAGCTGCATCCATCTCATACACTGGCTGCATGTCATAGTGCATTTCCCTTTTTGCCCAAACTTCATCTGTTTGCCATGAACAGACCAATTCAAGAGTCGCTCCTGGTGATTATGTGCTGAGTGTACTGAGAAGTGGATTATAGAAAATTAGAAAAGAAAAATAAGTGAAGGAACGAGGAGGAATTAGGAAAGGCAAATAAAGGGGAGAAATAGGAACGGCAGGAAAAGGGGACAGAGAAGGGGAATGAGATTCAGGACAAGTCTGGGGAAAGAAAGGAATAGAAAGAAGCAGAGAAGACTCTTCTTTACTTTTCTTCTTCTAAGGCAGGATTCTCAACCTGGGATCCATGGAAGAAATTCAAGGGGTCCATGAGTTGGGATTTAAAAAAATTACATCCTTGTTTTCTCGCACTTCTAACAGAAATTTGGCATTTCCCTCAACTGTGAATATGTGCCACAAATCACTGTAGTATTGGCAACATTGATGGTCTCGTCTTTATAGAAATAACAAATATTTTCATATCATAATGAAGTTATTATAAATATCTTAAAATATCACTTATACTCTTAACTACTTGGAAATTACGGTCGTTACTAGATTTGCCACGAAATCTTTTTTAATACTTTAATAAAAAAGCACATTTACTGCATCATACATTTGGTTTTAAATATTGTGTAACTGTACTTCAATATAATCAGTTTCCTTTTCAATCCTATGAATTTTATGTATTTAAAAATATTATTTTGAGAAAGTTTCTGTAGGCAGCACTAGATCCTAAAGGGGTATGTGGCACAAAAAAGGTTAAGAAACTGCTGGACAGCAGAGCTTCCCACATGAATAGTGTACAATGTGTTTGAGGTATTTATTTATGCTCTCAGTCTCCAGCATGCCAGAGCCTTAAACAGCCTTGGCTGTGCAAACATTAACTTTATGTATATTATCATATGAGAAAGGTGGGGGGAGCACTGATCTAAGTCACTCGGGATTTCACTCTTTTAATACTCAGGTCCTCCAAAGACATCTCACTTGTTCAAATTATATCATCATGGTGCTGGTATGGGTTACTATTGAGCACAGACAGCCAGTTATCAATGTAATCTATGTATCTCATAAAGCATATGCTAACAGTGTCTTTAAACATAGGTAGTTATAAAAGGGGATATTTCTTATCATTGCTCAAAAATTTTTGTGAGAGGTTTGACTGGTGACTTTCTCTTCATGTAGTTATTTTCCGTCTTTTTATGTAATATGTAAGATCAAATTTTAAGAAATCCACAGTCACACTTCATATGTAATTTGTCTTTAGTGTATAATATATTTGCAGACAGTGCCTCCTTAATTTTTGAATAATGAAATTGTAGTTGTTAATGAATTGTAGTTGATTGGATTGCTGGGTCTTTTTATGAGCTCCTGAATTTTTCACTGTATCACTTGGTGTCCTGGTCCCCAACTTTGCAGTAAAAAGCTTTAAAGAAGATGGAATCTTTTCTCTTCCACCAACAATGATAGTCCAAGGACTGCACTGAAAGTGTCACACTCAGATGAGCAGTACTGAAGTATAGAACAAGATCACTAACTGGCCATCGATGACATATCTTGTTTCTCTGTATCTAAGAGACTGAAAATCATTTGGTTTTCT
The DNA here is from genome assembly GCF_964662115.1 of Mustela nivalis. Lineage (NCBI taxonomy): Eukaryota > Metazoa > Chordata > Mammalia > Carnivora > Mustelidae > Mustela > Mustela nivalis. The sequence goes on from NC_139020.1 coordinate 73,551,253, forward strand.
TTATCTAGGCCACAGCTGTCTTGGGCCTGATTCCAATCATTTTGATCTGGTGAGGATTCTTGTTGGCAACATAAATGCAGTTGAAGAGAGGCTGTAATGACATGGTAGTGACAGCTGAAATGCATTTCCTCATTTTGATCTACGTGAATGTTCTCAGTAGTATTACTAGAGACCATATGCCTATTCCTCTCACATATCTAGGAGATTTTCTTTTAAAGGAACCAAAAGTTTTTTTGTGTTTTTTTTCCCCCCCATTAAACTCTGGACAAAGAGCAGTTGTGAGCCAGAGTTGGTTAATTCATCAAATTATAAAGTATAAAAATCAATAAATACAAAAATGCAAAGTACCCCTCTCCGCTTCCCCTCCCCCATCTCCAAGGAATTCATTTATCAGGAGAGAGAGCATCACAGCAGATTTGTTAGCCTAATTATGATGTATTTTCTTTAAACCAGTTTGTATGCAATAATTGATCAAAAGTCTTCATAACAGGCTTCCCAGAACAATTCATTAGTTCAGTAAAACAATGTGAATAATAGTTGGAACACACTTGCCTCATAATCATTTTGCTAGGGGAAAAAAAAACCCACAACAGCTGTAGTTCAGTGTAGATAGCCATCAGAAACAGTTGATTTATCAAAATGAATTGATCTTGGCAGTTTCCATTCTGGGGCTTAGATAGAGCAGCACAATTAGAGTTCAGTGCTGCTCACATCGCCAGAACGAAGTAATGTTGGCTTATTTTCCACTAACATTATGGGTTACACCATAGATTGAAAATTCAGAATTTATCCAGCTGTACAGATTAAGCCGCAGAACTAAGTGATCAATAAATGGAGTAAAAGCATTTCCTGTTCTCACTCCATAGGAAAATGGCAGGTCAACACCTTTTTACAAACCTGGACCCACTACCACATCCCAAAGCACAGAGCATCAACAGTAATATAGCACATTCAGCATACTGGAAAATCAATGGGCCTAGAGAGTTAAAGCTAAACTTGTGTAATTACTTCCTGCAATATTCCTCCCCCACTCCCCTACCCGGAAATAGATTATTACTCTGACTCTCCATAGGATAGGGTTGTGCTTTGGGAAACCTTCAGTCAATTAGTGCATATAATCCTGATTTTTAACCATAGATCATAGCCCTATACGTTGCATGCATCTATAACTTGTCTTTTTCCAATCCACATTCTCTCTCTTCTTAAAAACTATGGCTTGATTCATTTGGTTTAGCAGCTGTCTCCTTATAGCACTTGCCTCCCAGATACACAGATTACATTGATAACCGGCCATCTGTGCTCAACAGTCACCCACACCAGCTCCAAATCTTTTTGGCTTCTAGTTCCAAGCTGTCAGTGGGATACTTGACCCTCAGGTACTGGGAAGCAGTCAGAGATGCAAAGAGCTTTGGATTACACACAAGGGATGCAGAGCTGAATGACTCCATGAAAGTGGCCTATTTGGGAGTGTGACACCCCCCCCATTAAATGCAGATAGATTCAGCAAATATTTAAAACTTATTTTCATATTACCTACCTTGGCTTGCCTGAGAGCAAGTGGATTTTCCAGGCCAATGCCCATTTTTTGTTGCCACTAAGCTTTTAAGATCCAAATCAGGCTCTCACTCACACTGCCAGGAAGCATGCTCAATTGAATATATTATCTGCTTCTAACATTTCATTATTCTGGAGACTTTGTGGTCTGCCTAACTATGCTGTCTTGGGCGCCAAGTCTGTTCTGTGGGGACCAATTGGGGAACTTGCTCAGTGAACTTGCTCACATGCTAGGAAAGTCATAGTCACAGGGCTTAGGGAAAACAAACAAAACTCCAAAGTTTCACTGTGAAAAGTCTGTGGCTTGCTGCTGAAGGCAGGAGTGAAAGGGCCATGGCTGGATTATGGATAATCCATGGCTAATAATCCATGGCAGGATTATTAGAGGATGGCGTGACTGAAGGGAATTTCTCTAAGGTCCAAGTCTGTTCAGTAGACCTAGGCCCTGCCTTGACATCATTCTACTCCCTGTTAAGCAGCATTAACTCCCAAGAGCTGCCAAGTTCTTATGATCAAATGTATTCATGAACCACAGTGCAATGGAAAAAAGTTAGTATTTGGGATAAAGAGAGTAAAGACTAGAAATTTGATTTGTATGCTTTTACTTTGTTTTCTGTGAGAACTAGCCATTATCCCACTTTTGTGCAAAAGACAGACTGATTAAACAAATGATTATGAGAACTAAGAACCTAGGATTGGGGTCTTGGCTTGCCTCCAGAGCTAATCTGGGTTATCAACCTCCTCTTTGTCTATGTTCTTAGCATGAGATACACAGGAATTGATAATTACTGAGCAAGGATGAGTTCCTCTCTTTACCGGTCTTCAGATTATGTGATTTCAGGATATTTTGAGCATTTTCACCAAATCCCTTGCAGTTAACTAGTAGCTCTTATTGCTGATTGATTCCCTCTACTCATGCCTTCCCCAAATTAAAATGTCCTCGTGGATCTTATTTTCCACATATTTAAGGTCATCAGTAGTGCCCACTAGAGGAAGGCCAGAGGGGAGATAGCATGGCTTGGGGACAGGGCATTGAGCTGGGGGCAAGGTGCAGTGGGTAGCTGTGTGATGTTGGACAAGGCCCTTAACATTTCTGAACCCAGTGCCCTACTGTGAAAAGTGAGAGGGTTCCTTTGACAATAAGATCCTATAGTGACCCTTAGAAAAATCAAGCAATGCCAGAAGCTTCCAAGCACATATAACAGGTCTACATTAGTGTTTGTAAATATAAACTATATATGTTGGTACCAACATATTATAAATAGAAAATAAGTAGTATATTTTGGCATATACTTAAAAAGTCAGTTTACTTCCTTTCATAACCTTTCCTGTTCCATTTCACTTTATAGTTTTGCTGTTCTTTGGGAATCTTGGGGATATTATTTAATATTATCAAGAATGGGACATAATTAAATGGCCATTTTATGGTTGTCTTTAGCAGTTTATGAGAAGGGCCATTCCTGGTGATGTGCTTCTGGTGTTGCGTTCTTGCCGGTGTCCAGGGCTTCTCCTCATCTCATCTCTTGCCTTCTTCCCAGAGCCCAATGTCAGAGGAATGCACACTTTAGTAGGCTCTGTCAGGAAAACTTGTGGTGACCCTGGAAATGCTATTTAACCTTTCCATGGATAAGCATACAAACTACAACCCCAAAATGACAGAAGCTGCCTCTTTCACAAATTTAGTTGGTATGACTAAGAAAAGAGACTGTAAAACACTGAAAATCCAAAGTGCTACAGTCTAGTAATGTTAAGAATTCACCGGCTCACACCAGGCAGTCATCACCATACCCTTAAATCCAATTGCTTAGCAGAAGTCCAGGGCATTTCTGACTGGAAATGGCAAAAACATGAATGACAAAAGTTTTCACTAGTGTCAGATAATTAACAGGGAAACTATGGATATTCTGAAGTTCCTGTGAGGTATATCAGCGCTATAAGAAAGTGTTTTTCCTCAGCTCACAGTGAGGTCTCAAAGACTGTGGCTTCTTTCACCTGCACTAATTTCACAGAAGTCTCTTTGTAACCAGTTTTTTTCTTCTTTTTTTTTTCTTTTTTCTTTTTTTTTTTAATTTTTTATTTTTTATAAACATATATTTTTATCCCCAGGGGTACAGGTCTGTGAATCACCAGGATTACACACTTCACAGCACTCACCAAAGCACATACCCTCCCCAGTGTCCATAATCCCATCCCCTTCTCCCAAAACCCCTCCCCCCAGCAACCCTCAGTTTGTTTTGTGAGATTAAGAGTCACTTATGTTTTGTCTCCCTCCCAATCCCATCTTGTTTCATTTATTCTTCTCCTACCCACTGAAGCACCCATGTTGCATCACCACTTCCTCATATCAGGGAGATCATATGATAGTTGTCTTTCTCTGCTTGACTTATTTCACTAAGCATGATACGCTCTAGTTCCATCAATGTTGTCGCAAATGGCAAGATTTCATTTCTTTTGATGGCTGCATAGTATTCCATTGTGTATATATACCACATCTTCTTTTTTTTTTTTTTCATGTTTGAGTATTTATTACAAAGATACACTGTTTCATTTCTGCAGAAAGGCCATAATTTTGGTACCATTTTTCTGTATCAGTGGTTTATGGACTAAAATACACCACATCTTCTTGATCCATTCATCTGTTGATGGACATCTAGGTTCTTTCCATAGTTTGGCTATTGGGGACATTGCTGCTATAAACATTCGGGGGCATGTGCCCCTTTGGATCACTACATTTGTATCTTTAGGGTAAATACCCAATAGTGCAATTGCTGAGTCATAGGGCAGTTCTATTTTCAACATTTTGAGGAACCTCCATGCTGTTTTCCAGAGTGGCTGCAGCAGCTTGCATTCCCACCAAATGTGTAGGAGGGTTCCCCTTTCTCCACATCCTCGCCAGCATCTGTCATTTCCTGACTTGTTGATTTTAACCATTCTGACTGATGTGAGGTGATATCTCATTGTGGTTTTGATTTGTATTTCCCTGATGCTGAGTGATATGGAGCACTTTTTCATGTGTCTGTTGGCCATCTGGATGTCTTCTTTGCAGAAATGTCTGTTCATGTCCTTTGCCCATTTCTGATTGGATTATTTGTTCTTTGGGTGTTGGGTTTGCTAAGTTCTTTATAGATTCTGGACACTAGTCCTTTATCTGATATGTCGTTTGCAAATATCTTCTCCCATTCTGTCAGTTGTCTTTTGATTTTGTTAACTGTTTCCTTTGCTGTGCAAAAGCTTTTGATCTTGATGAAATCCCAATAGTTCATTTTTGCCCTTGCTTCCCTTGCCTTTGGCATTGTTCCTAGGAAGATGTTGCTGCGGCTGAAGTCGAAGAGGTTGCTGCCTGTGTTCTCCTCAAGGATTTTGATGGATTCCTTTCGCACATTGAGGTCCTTCATCCGTTTTGAGTCTATTTTTGTGTGTGGTGTAAGGAAATGGTCCAATTTCATTTTTCTGCATGTGGCTATCCAATTTTCCCAGCACCATTTATTGAAGAGACTGTCTTTTTTCCATTGGACATTCTTTCCTGCTTTGTCGAAGATTAGTTGACTGTAGAGTTGAGGGTATATTTCTGGGCTCTCTATTCTGTTCCATTGATCTATGTGTCTGTTTTTGTGCCAGTACCATGCTGTCTTGATGATGACAGCTTTGTAATAGAGCTTGAAGTCCGGATTTGTGATGCCACCAACGTTGGCTTTCTTTTTCAATATCCCTTTGGCTATTCGAGGTCTTTTCTGATTCCATATAAATTTTAGAATTATTTGAAGCATTTCTTTGAAAAAGATGGATGGTACTTTGATAGGAATCACATTAAATGTGTAGATTGCTTTAGGTAGCATAGACATTTTCACAATATTTATTCTTCCAATCCAGGAGCATGGAACATCCATTTCTTTGTGTCTTCCTCAATTTCTTTCATGAGTACTTTATAGTTTTCTGAGAATAGATTCTGTGCCTCTTTGGTTAGGTTTATTCCTGGGTATCTTATGGTTTTGGGTGCAATTGTAAATGGGATGGACTCCTTAATTTCTCTTTCTTCTGTCTTGCTGTTGGTGTAGAGAAATGCAACTGATTTCTGTGCACTGATTTTATATCCTGACACTTTACTGAATTCCTGTATAAGTTCTAGCAGTTTTGGAGTGGAGTCTTTTGGGTTTTCCACATATAGTATCATATCATCTGCAAAGAGTGATAATTTGACTTCTTCTTTGCCGATTTGGATGCCTTTAATTTCCTTTTGTTGTCTGATTGCTGAGGCTAGGACCTCTAGTACTATGTTGAATAGCAGTGGTGATAATGGACATCCCTGCCGTGTTCCTGACCTTAGCGGAAAAGATTTCAGTTTTTCTCCATTGAGAATGATATTCGCGGTGGGTTTTTCATAGATGGCTTTGATGATATTGAGGTATGTGCCCTCTATACGTACACTTTGAAGCGTTTTGATCAGAAAGGGATGCTGTACTTTGTCAAATGCTTTTTCAGCATCTATTGAAAGTATCATATGGTTCTTGTTCTTTCTTTTATTGATGTGTTGTATCACATTGACTGATTTGCGGATGTTGAACCAACCTTGCAGCCCTGGAATAAATCCCACTTCGTCGTGGTGAATAATCCTTTTAATGTACTGTTGAATCCTATTGGCCAGTATTTTGTTGAGCATTTTCGCATCTGTGTTCATCAAGGATATTGGTCTATAGCTCTCTTTTTTGATGGGATCCTTGTCTGGTTTTGGGATCAAGGTGATGCTGGCTTCATAAAATGAGTTTGGAAGTTTTCCTTCCATTTCTATTTTTTGGAACAGTTTCAGGAGAATAGGAATTAGTTCTTCTGTAAATGTTTGGTAGAATTCCCCCAGGAAGCCTTCTGGCCCTGGGCTTTTGTTTGTTTGGAGATTTTTAATGACTGTTTCAATCTCCTTACTGGTTATGGTTCTGTTCAGGCTTTCTATTTCTTCCTGGTTCAGTTGTGGTAGTTTATATGTTTCTAGGAATGCATCCATTTCTTCCAGATTGTCAAATTTATTGGCGTAGAGTTGCTCATAGTATGTTCTTATAATAGTTTGTATTTCTTTGGTGTTAGTTGTGATCTCTCCTCTTTCATTCATGATTTTATTTATTTGGGTCCTTTCTCTTTTCTTTTTGATAAGTCGGGCCAGGGGTTTATCAATTTTATAAATTCTTTCAAAGAACCAGCTCCTAGTTTCGTTGATTTGTTCTATTGTTTTTTTGGTTTCTATTTCATTGATTTCTGCTCTGATCTTTATGATTTCTCTTCTCCTGCTGGGCTTAGGGTTTCTTTCTTGTTCTTTCTCCAGCTCCTTTAGGTGGAGGGGTAGGTTGTGTAACTGAGACCTTTCTTGTTTCTTGAGAAAGGCTTGTACCGCTATATATTTTCCTCTCAGGACTGCCTTTGTTGTGTCCCACAGATTTTGAACCGTTGTATTTTCATTATCATTTGTTTCCATGATTTTTTTCAATTCTTCTTTAATTTCCCGGTTGACCCATTCATTCTTTAGTAGGATGCTGTTTAGTGTTCATGTATTTGGGTTCTTTTCAAACTTCCTTTTGTGGTTGAGTACTAGCTTTAGAGCATTGTGGTCTGAAAATATGGAGGGAATGATCCCAATCTTTTGATACCGGTTGAGTCCTGATTTAGGACCGAGGATGTGATCTATTCTGGAGAATGTTCCATGTGCACTAGAGAAGAATGTGTATTCTGTTGCTTTGGGATGAAATGTTCTGAATATATCTGTGATGTCCATCTGGTCCAGTGTGTCGTTTAAGGCCGTTATTTCCTTGCTGATCTTTTGCTTGGATGATCTGTCCATTTCAGTGAGGGGAGTGTTAAAGTCCCCTACTATTATTGTATTATTGTTGATGTGTTTCTTTGATTTTGTTATTAATTGGTTTATATAGTTGGATGCTCCCACGTTGGGGGCATAGATATTTAAAATTGTTAAATCTTCTTGTTGGACACACCCTTTGAGTATGATATAGTGTCCTTCCTCATCTCTTATTATAGTCTTTGGCTTAAAATCTAATTGATCTGATATAAGGATTGCCACTCCTGCTTTCTTCTGATGTCCATTAGCATGGTAAATTCTTTTCCACCCCCTCACTTTAAATCTGGAGGTGTCTTCGAGCTTAAAATGAGTTTCTTGGAGGCAACATATAGATGGGTTTTATTTTTTTATCCATTCTGATACCCTGTGTCTTTTGACAGGGGCATTTAGCCCATTCACATTCAGGGTAACTATTGAGAGATATGAATTTAGTGCCATTGTATTGCCTGTAAGGTGACTGTTACTGTATATGGTCTCTGTTCCTTTCTGATCTACCACTTGTAGGCTCTCTCTTTGCTTAGAGGACCCCTTTCAATATTTCCTGTAGAGCTTGTTTGGTGTTTGCAAATTCTTTCAGTTTTTGTTTGTCCTGGAAGCTTCTAATCTCTCCTTCTATTTTCAATGATAGCCTAGCTGGATATAGTATTCTGGGCTGCACGTTTTTCTCATTTAGTGCTCTGAAAATATCATGCCAGCTCTTTCTGGCCTTCCAGGTCTCTGTGGATAAGTCAGCTGCCAATCTAATATTTTTACTATTGTATGTTACAGAATTCTTTTCCCGGGCTGCTTTCAGGATTTTCTCTTTGTCACTGAGACTTGTAAATTTTACTATTAGGTGACAGGGGGTGGGCCTATTCTTTTTGATTTTGAGGGGCGTTCTCTGAACCTCCTGAATTTTGATGCTCATTCCCTTTGCCATATTGGGGAAATTCTCCCCAATAATTCTCTCCAGTATACCTTCTGCTCCCCTCTCTCTCTCTTCTTCTTCTGGAATCCCAATTATTCTAATGTTGTTTCGTCTTATGGTGTCACTTATCTCCTGAATTCTCCCCTCGTGGTCCAGTAGCTGTTTGTCCCTCTTTTGCTCAGCTTCTTTATTCTCTGACATTTGGTCTTCTATATCACTAATTCTTTCTTCTGCCTCATTTATCCTAGCAGTGAGAGCCTCCATTTTTGATTGCACCTCATTAATAGCTTTTTTAATTTCAACTTGGTTAGATTTTAGTTCTTTTATTTCTCCAGAAAGGCCTATTATATCTCTCGAGAGGGTTTCTCTAATATCTTCCATGCCTTTTTCGAGCCCGGCTAGAACCTTGAGAATTGTCATTCTGAACTCTAGATCTGACATATTACCAATGTCTGTATTGATTAGGTCCCTAGCCTTCAGTACTGCCTCTTGTTCTTTTTTTTTTTTGTGTTGAATTTTTCTGTCTTGTCATTTTGTCCAGATAAGAGTATATGAAGGAGCAAGTAAAATACTAAAAGGGTGGCAACAACCCCAGGAAAATATGCTTTAACCAAATTAGAAGAGATCCCAAATCGTGAGGGGGGAGAAAGGGGATAAAAAGAGGTTCAAAAAGGAAGAAAAAGAAAAAAAAAGAAAAAAGAAAAAAAGAAAAGAAAAGAATTTAAAAAAAGAAAACAAATAAGAAAAATATAAAAAAGAAAAATATATATATTGGATAAACTAGTTAAAAAACGTTAAAAAAGAAAAAGGTAAAATTTAAAAAAAAATTTACCAGAAGGTGAGAAAAAAAACAAAAAATGAAAAAGAAAAAAATTAAATTAACTGCAAGACTAAAAAAAATCACAGGGAAAAAGCCATGAGTTCCATGCTTTGCTTTCTCCTCCTCTGGAATTCTGCTGCTCTCCTTGGTATTGAAACCGCACTCCTTGGTAGGTGAACTTGGTCTCAGCTGGATTTCTTGTTGATCTTCTGAGGGAGGGGCCTGGTGTAGTGATTCTCAAGTGTCTTTGCCCCAGGCGGAATTGCACCGCCCTTACTAGCGGCCGGGGTGGGTAATCCGCTCAGGTTCGCTTTCAGGAGCTTTTGTTCCCTGAGCACTTTCCGTAGAGTTCCGGAGGACGGGAATACAAATGGCGGCCTCCTGGTCTCCGGCCAGGAGGAGCCGAGAGCCCAGGGCCCCACTCCTCAGTGCGCCCTCAGAGAACCGCGCCCAGTTACTCCCGTCTGACTGACCTCCGGCCGCGCTCTGATCTCACCAAGCCTGGGACCGGTTCAAGGTAACACCGAGCTGTGAGCTTACTGTCGGCTCTGTCTCTGTAGCCGGCTTCCCCATTCCAATTCCCGCAAGCTCTGCGACACTCAGACACCCCCGATCCTTCTGTGACCCTGCGGGACCTAGGGCACACTGACCCCGCGTGGGCTACGCCCCGGTTTAGCCTCTGGAGCGATGTCCCTCAGTGGAACAGACTTTTAAAAGTCCTGATTTTGTGTGCCGTTGCTCCGCCGCTTGCCGGGAGCCGGCCCCTCCCCCCGGGGGTCTATCTTCCCCTCGCTTTGAATTCACTTCTCCACTGGTCCTACCTTTCAGAAAGTGGTTGTTTTCCTGTTTCCAGAATTGCTGTTCTTCTTCTCTTCGATCTGCCGATGGATTTTCAGGTGTTTGCAATCTTTAGATTAGCTATCTAGCTGATCTCTGGCTAGCTGAAGTCGTCTCAGCCTGCTACTTCTCCGCCATCTGACTCCTCCCCGTCTTTTTTCTTTTTTTTAAAGAGAAGAAAACAGATTTTGCTAAGTTATGTGATAGCCACAATAAGGTTTTCTTATGTATGGAAGACATTGCCAATCAGCCCCACACGGTTTATGTAATTTGAGAATACAGTTTTAAAAATCGTATAACAAGTGGTACTTAAAATTAGTACAGAGGCCATTTACCTTTTTATTACATGTTTTATTAGCACTTAGCAGATTACTTTGCCATAAAAATTATCATAAGAAGGTGACACTGTTCTCCTAAGTTTTAGGAGAGAAAGTTGTGGAAAGTTTTCTGCAGAGTGTTGCTGATCAGAAGTGATCTTCTGGGAGAAGCTACCTAAAGAAAAATTAAGAGAGGATTCCTCTGGGAAGGTGGTGATTGTGGGAAGGCCAAAAGGAGTATGTTTATAATGGGGTGTAGGAAAAAGTAGGAGACCAGTGTAGACAGAGGGAACAGCATATACAAAGGCCTCAGATAAGAAGGAGGTTGGCATGTTCTGGGAGCTGGTCTAATAGTATGGCTGGGACATCATGAACAGGATGGAGCATGACAAAGTGGAATTTAAGACATGCACATTTAAACATTTAAAAAAAATAGTTTGTAACGTAAAACCTTAGTTTACTTGTTCATGAATTAAAAGTTACTGTGTCTATAATGAAATTGTCTATATAAATTTTAGCACAGTTATTCCATTTCTAAAGATTCTAAGGGCATGATTTTATATATATATACATACACACATATGTATACACATGCAAACACATATATAGTATTTTATATCCAAGGATGCTTATGATGGTATAGCTAACTTTTATTTTTTAATAAAAAATGAATAAAAAATAAAACTCAGTTTCTATGACTTTATTCTTTCTATAAGATTGATCATGTTTTCTGTTACTCATTTTTTTCCTCTACTAATTTGAAAGTTTTTCATTCTTTTTCTACTTTGTTACCTTTTAATATTTATGTGCCTTTTTAAATTCCAAAATGGACATCCTCTTCTGAGCCAATATCAAATCCTTAACTCTAAAAATCGCCCCCATTTTCTTTGTTTTGTCCTATATTTTAGTCCCCTTATTTTAAAATCATTTCTATTCTAGGTTCCAAATGATTAATTCACTATTAGCTGCACCTGTTCTACTGCTTAACATTTCTTTTTTTTTTTTTTAAGGTTGATTTATTTACTTGAGAGAGAGAACAAGCGTGGGAGGGAACAGCAGAAGGAGAGGGAGAGAGAATCCCAAGTGGACTCCATGCTGAGTGTGGAGTCCAACATGGAGCTCGATCTGAGGACTCTGAGATCACTATATGAGCCAAAATCAAGAGTCAGATGCTTAACCGACTATGCCACCCAGGTGCCCCTAACATTTCAATTTTTTAAATAAATAATTTTAACCTAGAGAAAACTCATAAGAATAGGATAAAAAACTTTTTTTCATGATACATTTAAGAGTAAGTGATGCCCTGTCACTTAGGATTATTTCAGTTTGTAATTCTTACAAACAAGGAAATTCTGCTTCAAAATCCAAAGGAACCATCAAAATCAGGAAATTAACATAGATACATAAGTACCATCTAATCAGATTCCATTCTAGTTTTGTCAGTTATCTCAGTAATGCCTTTTGTAGCAAAGGATCAAGCCGGGAATCATGCACTGCATATAGTTTTCAGATCTCTCTAGTCTTCTTGAGTCTGAAACAGTTCCTCAGTCTTCCATGACTTTCATGTTGAAATTTTTGAAGATTATAGCCCAGTTATTTTGTGTGATGTCCTTCAGTTTTTATCATGGCTAGACTCACATAATATATTTTGATAGGAATATCACAGAAGTCATACCATATTCTTCTTGTTCTCATTTTTATTTTTTAAATTTTATTTTTTGTGTGTGAGGGAAAAAAAGGTTTTATTGATAAATAGGTTAGAGGGAAATAAATAGAGTGACAGCTTGTTGGGAGTAAAACTTGGGAGGATCTCCATGTTTTCACCCCAGCTATAGCTTTCAGCCTCCACCTTTCTACACGCCAGTTTGGACAATGAGGCCTTGTTGAGCATGTGCAGCCTCCTCCAGCCCTTGGGGACCTCTGTTCTCCTGGCTTTCTAATTAATTTGTAATTAGTAAAGGGTTTGTGGAGAAATACTTTGAAGCTATGTAAGTATCCCAGTGTTCATTAAACTTTCACCAAGTAGCTTTAGCCGCTGATGTTTCTTGGCTGAGTTAATTGTTACTCTAATGGCTGTGAAACTGTAATTTGCTGATTTGTTTATTCTACTTCTGTTTATTCATTGGAAGTCTACTGTAGTGAAAAGTTTTATTTTTTTTTCCACAGTTAGATATTCTCTTATTTGTGTCAACATGGACTCATAAATTCTTTTATTCAATATATTATAATCCCCTACAATAATTATTTATTTTGATGCTCAAATTATCCAAAATTTGGCTAGGAGTATCTGCACACTGGTGTCTGTGTCTTTGATACTTCCCCATGATTCTTTGAGCACTTTCTTACTTTCTATCCTAAAGATATTCTAGGATCATCTTATACTTTCTTTGCTGCAGCCCAGAAAGTAGACATTTTCTAAGGAACCCGGTTCCTTTCAGTGGAGAGTGGTTATGTAGAAACTAAGATCTCAGTGTTAAGTGTAATCATTGCCATTATTTTGAAGTTCTCTCACATTCTCTCTCTTTCTGTCTCTCTCTCCATATACATAAATATATAAACATACTTCAATATTTACTTCCCAAACTGTCTATATTGACATTGAGTTTCACTGGTACCTTCATTTCTAATACATTTTGTTTTTTTCTCTTTCCATGTTTGCCATTACTCTCTCCAATAGTGAAGAAACTGACTCTCATTATCACCAATATACTTATTTATTGCACTAGTCTTACCTTTACATTTTCCTGAAAGTGATTCTTTTTCAACTTTAATCTACATGCATGGCTAGCTTCCTTGTAGCTTTCTGAGGCGGGCAAGCAGAACTTGAAGAATAGAAAGCACAGCATTTAGGGCTCCTTGTTTTACACAAAGTTTAGTTCTGACTCTTGTGGGTATGACTTCTTGTGGGTATGTTAAATTCCAGCCTCTAGCCCCTGTGGCCTGTATCTGATTCTTGTACCCCGGTGAGTGATTTCATCTCCTTTTTGTCCTTATGACTTTTAGTTTTCTCTTTGATTCTGGTCCCCAGGAATTCCCCTATCTTGTACAGTTGGTTATATATTAAAATGGTTTCACTTTGATTTTTTGTTACATATTGGTGTATATTTAAATATTTTGACCAGGGAAGACTGTATTGTTTCTGTTAATGAAAAATTATAAGTGGCTAAAGTAGAGTGCTGAAATAAATTATAATGTAAGATGGAATAATTTTTAACTATTATAAACAATATAGTTGAAATCTAAGAAGATAGGAAATGCTTATAATATTAGGTTAAGAAGCATGATATGAAATTATGGGATGTTAATTATATAAAACAATAAAAATGACATGTAAGAAAAATATAAGAACATACTAGAATGTGAAGAGTGAACCTTCTGGTTTGTGGGACCATTATTGAATTAACTTTATTTTCTGTAGAGGTAGCAGAATAGCAACTTTGACAAACATTCCTAAAAATTCCATAGAATTCGTCAAAAGTTAATAGCAATACCAATGGTACTTTATGACTTCAGTGGGGGCTAATTATCTGGATATTGGTTGAAATAAAATACTTTGTTGAGGACTAGGGAAAACTAAGCAATTAAAATTGTGATTTGAATAAGGTGAGAGGGAGCTCAGCAAGATGGTCAAGTAGGGGACCTAAATTTCAACTGCTCCCAGGAATTCTGCTAGAGAGTTATCAAACCATTCTGAACACCTACAAACTCAACAGGATATCAAAGAAAAGAATAGCAGCAATTCTATGAAGGGAAAAGCAACCACTCTCCAAAAGGTAGGATGTGTGGAGAAGTAAATCTGAGGTGATATTTGGCAAGATAGACTGTGGGGGATGGCGGGGGGAGAGGGAGCCTCTGTCAGCTGGCTATTGGCAAGTGGTAGAGCAGTGGATCACAAAATCCGAACTTTTAAAAGTCGGCTCCGTGGAGGGACATTACTCCAATGGCTAAGCGGGGGTGGAACCCTTGCTGGAACAGTGTGATCTCAGGGCCTTTGGGGGGTACCTGAGTGTGGTAGAGCTCCCACATATCAGAGCAGGGATGCTGGCTTCAGAGACGGAGCCAAGGAGTGGGCTCTCAGCTCCGAGTCATCATAAACTGTGATCCAAGGCACAACTGGGCTACTATTCTTTGAGCAGGGACCCCACAAGTGACAGATCTGGGGAGACTCCACCCCATTCCTCCACTGGGAGGAGTGGCAGAAGCACGCTACAGGGATCTGCTGGATTTGGAAATTCCAAATGGGGCTGTGTGCCAGAGAGAGAAACATGCTGTCACAGGCCAGGTGAGCACAGAGCATGGCCGGAGACCAGGGAGACAGGAGTGATTGGACTGCTTTTCTCTGAGGGAACACTGAGGAGAGAGGCCCGAGCTCTCAGCTATTCTGTGTTGGAGCTATCATCTTCATTCTCATCCTCCAAAGCTGTACAGAAAGCTTTCCGGGAACAAAATCTTGTGGGAACAAACCAGAGCAAATTATTTAGCCTGGCCCCTGGCATGGACAGTGCAATTCTGCCTGAGGCAGAGAGAATTGAGAATCCTGGCAGTAGGTCCTTCTGCCAGATCAGCAAGAACACCCAGCTAAGACCAAGTTTACCGATCAATGAGAATGGCAAAACACCAGTGACAGGGAGTACAGCCTGTAGAATTCATGGCTTTTTCCCCATAAATCTTTAAGTCCTTCAAAGTAAATTTTTAAAATTTTCTTTAATTTTTGTTTTTTTTTTAATTCTTCTTCTTTCTTATTTTATTTTTTAAATTTTTTTATTTTATTGTTTTTTAAAAGATTTTATTTATTTATTTAACAGAGAGAGAGTGAGATCACAAGTAGGCAGTGCGGCAGGCGTCGGGGGGGGAAGCAGGCTCGCTGTGGAGCAGAGAGCCTGACACGGGACTTGATCCCAGCACCCTGAGATCATGACCTGAGCTGAAGGCAGACTTTAGCCCATGGAGCCACCCAGGCAACCCTCTTCTTTCCTATTTTAACCATCTTCTCAATTCTTTTTAAAAATCTTTTTTTTTTAATATTTTATTTATTTATTTGACAGAGATCACAAGTAGTAAGAAAGGCAGGCAGAGAGAGAGGAAGGGAAGCAGGCTCCCTACTGAGCAAAGAGCCTGATGTGGGGCTCGATCCCAGGACTCTGGGATCATGACCTGAGCCGAAGGCAGAGGCTTTAACCCACTGAGTCACTCAGGCGCCCCTAAAAATCTTTTTAAATTTTTATTTTTACAGTCATATTCTATCCCTTCATTGTATTTAATCTTAATACACACACACACACACACACACACAAAGTTTTTATTTTTATAAAATTTTGGGATGCAGTTCTTCAAAAGACCAAAATATACCCTATATCTAGTGTAAGGCTGTGTTGGATTCTTCCGCTGATCACATTCTCTCCTTTTTCTTTATAAATTTTAGTAATTCTTTTTTTCAACCAACTTTTTATCTTATGAATTCCTTTTTAAAAATCTTTTATTATTTTCATTTTTATAGTCATAGTCCATCCCTTTATCATATTTACCCTTATTTTTTGAATATGTATGATTTTCTTTCTTAACAAGTTTGGGAGACAGTTTATTCTAATAGACCAACATACACCCAAAATCTAGTGTGTGACTCTGTTCTGTTCACCAACCTGATCATTTTTTTTTTTTTACCCTACTTCCCCATTCTTTCAACATTTCAGGTCACTTCTGATTGGTTTACTGTATATTTTTCTAGGCTTGTTGTTACTCTTTTAGCATTTTGTTTTCTCATTCATTTATTCTTTACACAAAGTGATAAAATGGAAAAACCTCAAATAAAAGAACAAGGGGCAGTACAAACGGCAGGGACCTAATCAATATGGACATCAGTAGTGATGGCAAACATTTTATCATGCTTCTGATAGCCATTTGTATGTCTTCATTGGAGAAGTGTCTGTCCATATCTTCTGCCCATTTTTTGAGATGATTATCTTTTTTGTGTGTGTTGAGTTTGAGGAGTTCATTATAGATCCTGGATATCAACCTTTTGTCTGTACTGTCATTTGCAAATATCTTCTCCCATTCCGTGGGTTGCCTCTTTGTTTTCTTGACTGTTAACTTGGCTGTGCAGAAGCTTTTGATTTTGATGAAGTCCAAAAGTTCATCTTTGCTTTTGTTTCCTTTGCCTTTGGAGACATATCTTGAAAGAAGTTGCTGTGGCTGATATCGAAGTGATTACTGCCTACATTCTCCTCTAGGACTTTGATGGATTCC
The DNA here is from genome assembly GCF_964662115.1 of Mustela nivalis. Taxonomy (NCBI): domain Eukaryota; kingdom Metazoa; phylum Chordata; class Mammalia; order Carnivora; family Mustelidae; genus Mustela; species Mustela nivalis. Next base: position 73,567,770 of record NC_139020.1, read on the forward strand.
TGTCTCACATTGAGGTCTTTTATCCATTATGAGTTTATCAAAAAATGGGCAGAAGATATGGACAGACACTTCTCCAATGAAGACATACAAATGGCTATCAGACACATGAAAAAATGTTCGTCATCACTAGCCATCAGGGAGATTCAAATTAAAACCACATTGAGATATCACCTTACACCAGTTAGAATGGCCAAAATTAGCAAGACAGGAAACAATATGTGTTGGAGAGGATGTGGAGAAAGGGGAACCCTCTTACACTGTTGGTGGGAATGCAAGTTGGTGCAGCCTCTTTGGAGAACAGTGTGGAGATTCCACAAGAAATTAAAAATAGAACTTCCCTATGACCCTGTAATTGCACTCCAGGGTATTTACTCCAAAGATACAGAGGTAGAGAAAAGAAGGGCCATCTGTACCCCAATGTTTATAGCAGCAATGGCCATGGTCGCAAACTGAGGAAAGAACTAAGATGCCCTTCAACGGACGAATGGATAAGGAAGATGTGGTCCATATACACTATGGAGTATTATGCCTCCATCAGAAAGGACGAATACCCAACTTTTGTAGCAACATGGACAGGACTGGAAGAGATTATGCTGAGTGAAATAAGTCAAGCAGAGAGAGTCAATTATCATATGGTTTCACTTATTTGTGGAGCATAACAAATAGAATGAAGGACATGGGGAGTTAGAGAGGGAAGGAAGTTGGCAGAAATTGGAAGGGGAGGTGAACCATGAGCGACTATGGACTCTGAAAAACAATCTGAGGGTTTTGAAGGGGCGGGGGGGGGTAGGAGGTCGGGGTAGCAGGTGGTGGGTATTATAGAGGGCATGGATTGCATGGAGCACTGGGTGAGGTGCAAAAATAAAGAATAATGTTATGCAGAAAATAAAAAATAAATTTAAAAAAAAAACAAAAAAATATATGGACATCAGTAATGTCAGAACTAGAATTCAGAATGATGATTAAAAAGATACTAGCTGGGCTTGAAAAAAAAGCATATAACATACTAGAGAATGCCTTTCTAAAGAAATAAAATCTAACGAAGTTGAAATTTAAAAAGCTATAAAAGAGGTGCAGTGAAAAATGGAGGCTCTAACTGCTATGATAAATGAGGCAGAAGAGAGAATTAGTGATATAGAAGACCAAATGATGGAGAATAAAGAAGCTGAGCAAGAGAGAGACTGACAACTACTGGATCAGGACGGGAGAATTTGAGACATAAGTGATACCACAAGATGAAACGATATTGGAATAATTGGGATCAAGACAAAGAAGAAAGAGGAGGAGGGTCAGAAAGTGTACAGGAGCAAATTATAGCAGAGAACCTTCCTAATTTGGGAAAGGAAACAGGCATCAAAACCCAAGAGGCACCGAGAACTCACCTCAAAATCAGTAAAAATAGGTCCAGACCCCATCATCTAATAGGAAAACATACAAGTCCCAGTGACAAAACAAAAATACTGAAAGCAGCTCGGGATAAGAGATCTGTAACATACAACAGTAGAAACATTTGACCGGAGGCAGACCTATCCACAGAGACCTGGCAGGCCAGAAAGGACTGGCATGCTATATTCAGGGCACAAAACGAGAAAAATATGCAGCCAAGAATACTATATCCATCTAGGCTGTCATTGAAAATAGAAGGAGAATGAAAAGCTTCCAGGACAAACAAAACTAAAAGAATTTGCAAACACTAAACCAGCCCTACAGGACACATAGAAAGGGGTCCTCTAAGCAAAGGAGAGCCTAAAAGTAACAGACCAGAAAGGAACAGAGACAATATACAGTAACAGGCACTTTACAGGCAATACAATGGCACTAAATTCACATCTCTCAATAGTTACCCTGAATGTAAATGGGCTAAATGCCCCAATCAAAAGACAGAGGGAATCAGAATGGATAAAAAAACAAGACCCATAGATATGCTGTCTACAAGAAACTCATTTTAGACCGAAAGACACCTCCAGATTTAAAGTGAGGAGGTGGAAAACCATTTACCATGCTAATGGACATCAAAAGAAAGCTGGGGTGGCAATCCTTATTTTGGGTAAATTAGATTTTAAACCAAAGACCATAATGAGAGATGAGGAAGGACCTATATCATACTTAAAGGGCCTATCCAGCGAAAGATCTAGCAATTTTAAATGTCTGTGCCCCTCACATGGGAGCAGCCAATTATAGAAGCCAATTAATAACAAACTCAAAGAAATACATCAACAATAATACAGTAATAGGAGGGGACTTTAACACCCCCCTCACTGAAATGAAAAGGCCATCTAAGCAAAATATCAACAAGGAAACAAAGGGTCTTAAATGACACACTGGACCAGATGGACTTCACAGGTATGTTCAGAACATTCCATCCCAAAGCAACAGAATACACATTCTTCTCCAGTGCACATGGAATGTTCTCCAGAATAGATCACATCCTGGGTCCCAAATCAGGTACCAACTGGTACCAAAAGATTGGGATCATTCCCTGCATATTTTTGGACCACACTGCTTTGAAACTAGAACTCAATCACAAGAGGAAAGTTGGAAAGAACTCAAATGCAGGGTGGCTAAAGAGCATCCTACTAAAGAATGAATGGGTCAACCAGGAAATTAAGGAAGAATTTTACAAAAATTCTTGGAAACAAATGAAAATAGAAGCACAACTGTTGTTGGAACACAGCAAAGATGGTCCTCAGAGGAAAGTATATAGCAGTATACTTTCAATATATATACTAGCTATACAAGCCTGTCTCAAGAAACAAGAGCGGTCTCAAAAACACAACCTAACTGTACACCTAAAGGAGCTGGAGAAAGAACAGCAAAGAGAGCCTAAACCCAGTGGGAGAAGAGAAGTAATAAAGATCAGAGCAGAAATCAATGAAATAGAAACCAAAAGAACAGCAGAACACATCATCGGAACTAGGAGCTGGTTCTTTGAAAGAATTAGTAATATTGATAAACTCCTGGCCAGACTTACCAAAAAGAAAAGAGAAAGGATAAAACCATGAATGAAAGAGGAGAGATCACAACCAACACCAAAGAAATACAAACAATTATAAGCACATATTATGAGCAACTATACACCCAGCAAATCCGACAATCTGGAAGAAAATGGATGCATTCCTAGAGGCATATAAACTACCACAACTGAACCAGGAAGAAATAGAAAACCTGAACAGACCCATAAACAGCAAGGAAATAGAAGCAGACATCAAAAATCTCCCAAAAACAAGAGCCCGGGGCCAGACGGCTTCCCAGGGGAATGCTACCAAACATTTAAAGAAGAATTAAGACCTATTCTTCTGAAAGTGTTCCAAAAAATAGAAATGGACGGAAAACGTCCAAACTCATTTTATGAGGCCAGCGTTACCTTCATCCCAGAACCAGACAAAGACCCCATCAAAAAGGAGAATTACAGACCAATATTCCTGATGAACATGGATGCAAAAATTCTCGCTAAAATACTAGCCAGTAGGATCCAAAGGTACATTAAAAGGATTATTCACCACGACCACGTGGGATTTATTCCAGGGCTGCAGGGTTGGTTCAACAACTACAAATCAATCAATGTGATACAATACATTAATAAAAGAAAGAACAAGAACCATATGATATTCTCAATAGATGCTGAAAAAGCATTTGACAAATTACAGCATCCTTTCTTGATCAAAACTCTTCACAGTGTAGGGATAGGGGGTACATACCTCAACATCATCAAAGCCGTCTGTGAAAAACCTACCGCAAATATCATGGGGAAACCAATGGGGAAAAACTGAGAGCTTTCCCCTAAGGTCAGGAACACAGCAGGGATGTCCACTATCACCACTGCTATTCAACACAGTCTAGAATTCTAGCCTCAGCAATCAGACAACAAAAAGAAATAAAAGGCGTCCGAATTGGCAAAGAAGAAGTCTAACTCTCATTCTTTGCAGATGATATGATACTTTATGTGGAAAACCCAAAAGACTCCACTCCAAAAGTGCTAGAACTTGTACAGGAATTCATTAAAGTGTCAGAATACAAAATCAACGCAGAAAAACCAGTTGCATTTCTTTCTCTACACCAACAGCAAGACAGAAGAAAGAGAAATTAAGGAGTCAGTCCCATTTACAATTGCACCCAAAACCATAAGATACTTAGGAATAAACCTAACCAAAGAGGCAAAGAATCCGTACTCAGAAAACTATAAAGTACTCGTGAAAGAAATTGAGGAAGACACAAAGAAATGGAAAAACGTTCCATGCTCATGGATCGGAAGAACAAATATTGTGAAAATGTTTATGCTACCTAAAGCAATCTACACATTTAATGCAATCCCTATCAAAACCCCATCCCTTTTTTTCAAAGAAATGGAACAGATAATCCTAAAATCTATATGGAGCCAGAAGAGACCCCAAATACCCAGAGGAATGTTGAAAAAGAAAACCAAAGCTGGCAGCATCACAATTCCAGACTTCAAGCTCTGTTACAAAGCTGTCATCATCAAGATTGTATGGTACTGGCTCAAATACAGACACATAGATCAATGGAACAGAATAGAGAGCCTGGAAATGGACCCTCAACTCTACAGTCAACTAATCTTCGACAAAGCAGGAAAGAACATCCAGTGGAAAAAAGACAGTCTCTTCAACAAATGGTTTGGGAAAACTGTACAGCCACATGAGGAAGATTGAGCTGGACCATTTCCTTACACCACACATGAAAACAGACTCAACATGGATGAAGGACCTCAATGTGAGAACGGAATCCATCAAAATCCTTGAGGAGAACACGGGCAGCAACCTCTTTGACCTCAGCCGCAGCAACTTCTTCCTGGAAATATCACCAAAAGCAAGGGAAGCAGGGGCAAAAATGAACTTGGGTCTTTGTTAAGATCAAAAGCTTTTCACAGCAAAGGAAACAGTCAACAAAACCAAAAGACAACTGACAGAATGGGAGAAGATATTTGCAAATGACGTATCAGTTAAAGAGCTAGTATCCAAAATCTATAAAGAACTTATCAAACTCAACACCCAAGGAACTAATAGTCTGACCAAGAAATGAGCAGACGACATGAACAGAGATTTCTGCAAAGAAGACATCCAGATGGCCAACAGACATATGAAAATTTACTCTACATCAGTTGGTATCAGGGAAATACAAATCAAAACCACAATGAGATACCACCTCACACCAGTCAGAATGGCTAAAATTAACCAGTCAGGAAATGACAGATGCTGGCGAGGATGCAGAGAAAGGGGAACCCTCCTACACTTTTGTTGGGAATGCAAGCTGGTGCAGCCACTCTGGAAAAATGTATGGAGGTCCCTCAGAAAGTTGAATAGAGAGTTACCCTACAACCCAGCAATTGCACTACTGGATATTTACCCTAAACATACAATTGTAGTGATCTGAAGAGGCACATGCACCCTAATGTTTATAGGAGCAATGTCCACAACAGCCAAACTATGGAAAGAGCCTAGATGTCCATCAACAGATGAATGGATAAAGAACATGTTGTATATATATACAACAGAATATTATGCAGTCATTAAAACTCCGAAATCTTGCCACTTGCAATGATGTGGATGGAACTACAGGGTATTATGCTAAGTGAAATAAGTCAATCAGAGAAAGACAATTATCATATGATCTTTCTGATATGACGAATTTGAGCGGCCAGTGCGGGGTCATGGGAGGTAGGGAGGGAAAAAATAAAACAAGATGGCATAGGGAGGGAGACAAATCATAATAGACTCTTAACCTCATGAAACAAACTGAGGGTTGCTGGGGGGTGGGGGAGTAGAGATAGAGTGGCTTGGTGATGGGCATTAGGGAGGGTATGTGCTATGGTGAATGCTGTGAAATGTGTAAGCCTGATGATTCACAGACTTGTACCCCTGGGGCAAATAATATACTTTATGCTAATAAATGAGTAGTTTTGAGTACATTAAAAAAATATAAATTTATTATCTTATACTTCTGAGTGTCAAGTCCACAATTACTCCTTCTGGGATAAAAATCAAAGTGTTAGCATGGCTCTCTTCCTTTTGGAGGATCTAGGCAAGAATCTGGTTCCCTCTTTTTTCTAGCTTCTAGTAACCACTTGTGTTTCTTGACTTGTGACTCCTTCTTCCATCTTCAAGACTCTTTGACTCTCAAATCTTTGCTTCTACATACAGATGGCCAACAGACACAGGAAAAGATGCTCAGTATCATTCACCATCAGGAAAATACAAATCAAAACTATACTCACCTCACACCAGTCAGAATGACTAAATTTAACAACACAAGAAACAACCGGTGTTGGTGAGGATGGGGAGAAAGAGAACCCTCTTTCACTGTTGGTGGAATGCAAACTGGTACATCCACTCTGGAGAACTGTATTTCGGTTCCTCAAGACGTTAAAAGTAGAACTACGCTGTGATGGAGTAATTTCACTACTAGGTATTCAGTCAAAGGATACAAAAATACTGATTTGAAGGCATACATGCACCCTGATGTTTATAGCAGCAATATCAACAATAGCTAAATTATGGAAAGAGCCCAAATGTCCATCAACTGATGAATGAATAAAGATGTGGTATATATATATGCAATAGAATATTGCTCAGCCATATAAAAGAATGAAATCTTGTCATTTGCAATGACATGAATGGAGCTAGAGAGCATTATGCTAAGTGAAATAAGTCAGAGAAAGACAAATACCACTTGATTTCACTCATACGTGGAACTTAAGAAACAAAATAAACAATCATAGGGGAAAGAAAGAGAGAGGAAAATCAAGAGGCAAATCTCTAGAGAACAAATTTATGGTTACCAAAAGGGAGGTAGGTGGAAGGATGGGTTAAATAGGTGATGGAGATTAAGGAGTGCACCTGGGATGAGCACGAGGAGTTGTATGGATCTGTTGAATCACTAAACTGTATACCTGAGACTAATATTATACTGTATGCTATCTAACTAGAATTTAAATAAAAAGTTAAGAGGAAAAACCCTCAAAAAAAAATAATTCTGTAACTCAGAAATTAGCAAATTTACTTTTGCTCTTTAAAATTCTAAATAGTTTTCTTTTAAAAATGTATGTTAAGGATGGGAAAAAAGCAAATAAATAAGGAAGAATTTCTGGTGCTCATACAGATTTTAACTAATAGTATTAAGCAAGCCAAAGTCAAGAATGTTCTACAGTCTATGGGAAAATGTCAAGGACAACAGAAAAATATTTACTTGAATCATAAATTAACAAGAATTGCAAGAAATGGGTCCATCCTCCTCACCTCAATTTTGGGAGATAGTATCATAACTAAACAATAGAAAGGAAGTATACATAAGTACACAGATCCTAGTTGTTCCTGTCCCTGCTCATCTTCACTTAGAAAGGGTAGCAGGAATTAAGCCCAAGAAAAATAAGGAATAGTAAGAAGTTTCCAGTCTATTTACTATGGTCACAGCCTCTAGGCTCAGCTGGACTATGCAAAGAACTCAATTTCCTTGAGGGACTGGAAGCACTTGTAGATGTTCAGAAGGTATGAAGCATGGAATATTAAATCAAAATATTTCCATTCAAGTAAAGCCTCCCACTCAGTATCTGCTGCCTTCTTTGCAGGCAACTTGTCACATCTCAGCTTCCATTCTTTAAGCCATGCTTAAGGATTTCTTTTACCCTGGGTAAAGTTCTTCCATTTCATCTCACAAAACTGAAGCCATCTACAAGGCTGACAACTTCTCTCACTGTTCTGCACAGTTCCAAAGAATAATCTATTGGAGCAAGGATAGTTTTCATGCTAGCATGTAAGTACCTCATTGTTGCTGATACTGTCTTGTTAATTAATGCTTTAATCGGGTCTTATTATGCCAATGGAGCCATCAAAAAGCCATGATTAATGTCTAATCTAAATATCCTACACATACAACTTTTTTTCCTGATTTGTCTCTCCATCTGTGTCTACAATCTTATTAAAGTTCAAGGAAGCCTTAGCTATATTTGGAAACAAGCTAATCCTATCAGTAGGCCAGGGTTCTCAATAGGAGAAGCTTATCCCTGAGGAGACATTAGGCAATGTCTAAAGACATTTTTGGTTTCACAACTCAGAGGGAGTAAGGGAAATTACTGCTGGCATCTAAATGGTACTATCAGGAAACAATACTAAACATCCTACAATGCACGTAACAGCCTGCACAACAGAGAATTATCCAGTCCAAAATGTCAAAAGTGATAAGACTGAGAAAACCTGCAGTAGTCTAACAAAATATTCTAATTCCAAGACTATAAAGTCATTTCGATTTGACATGTATTCTTGGTGTATAGAATTACAGAACCTGCCTTCAAAGACTAAACAATAAATGAGCCAGAATATAAGCCTGTTCTGCATATCTGTCATGCATACATTTATACCACAGAGATCACCAGCCATCAGATAAAATAATGCACGTTAAAAGCATTGTTGACTTTTTAAATATTATTCCCCAAATACATGTAAGTTATTAATATGAATAATAAACAAATCATTTAGTAAGTATAAGAAAAAGGAGTTACTAATGGTTTCTATGCATAATTTTCATTTATGACTCTGTCTCCAGATTATTTGTTGGCCTCATTTAAACTTTACCTGCATTTAACATGAAATCCCCTCACCATAACCAGGAAGAATATTTAAGGAGTCCTTCTTTCATATCAGGTGGTCTGTGCCACACAGCTGACCCTACATAGCTGGAGTGTATATTCTGGATCTGCCTAATGTACATCATGATGCACCCACACTGTAGTACTGATTCATGTAAACATTTTGTTTGTTGGGTAATATACTAAGTAGAACCATGAGCAGATACATGGTTTAAAAAACATGTATAACTGAGAGAGTGAAAAGGGAAGAAAACCAGGAACAAACAGAGAGAAAGAGATTTTTGTTTCTTCTTCTTTTTTTTTTTTTTTTCATCATTAAGGCTTATGCCAGAGATGTTGGGGATAAATTACTTCAGCTGTGTCCTCGCTCTGCCTCTGAAGCCCTGCCATCGTCCACAATTTGTGACCTGGTCCTGTATATCTCTTGATCAACTTGTCTATCAGTTAAAATTTTCCATCAAACAAAACTTTTACCAAATGCTACCCTTATGCCCATTGGACTTAAACCAGCTACTCTTCCCCACATTTTATACTCTGAATTAAATTGTGTGTGAAAATTACCTTTTATTGACTTTAGTGAGAGCCTTATACAAAGAACTGAGGGCAGATTTCAACTGCCCACTGCCAAAATAGCCCTCTATCCCATCTGTTGGATGCACATATCATTAAGACTTTTATTATCCTCAGAAATAGAGAACTCATTTTACAGTTAGCTAAAAATCTATGAAAGTCCTTGAAAAGCAGCTCTTCCTGGTCCTGGTAACCACTGCAACTCAGCAAATGCTGCTAAAGAACAAGACTAGCAATAGATATCAAAAGTATAAAATGCTTCTAAATGATAGCACCAAAATGTAATTCCATGTCTATAAATTCATACTCTACATTAAACTCTTCAAGGAAAATCTATCTACTGTGCCTCCAAAAGCAGAGAATTTTTAAAATCAAAGTTTTAAAGGAATATTAAGAAAAGTTCCTCAGAAACATTGGAAAGATATAATGTCTTACAGAACTATGAAGTAAAGACATGGCATAAGACATGGCATCAAAAGAAATCAAGAACTTTCTTGGAAATGAAAAGGTTGTAAAGGGCTTAACCATTAGGGGCTCAGGGAGAAGTAATGACCTTTTACCAGAAGAAGAGAATAAAATCATGGAAGCCTAATATGGCTTTTTACAGTTCTGCTTACAATTATGCACTAGACAATTTACCCCTTGTGGATGAGTTCCTAAAGCCTGCTGAGATGTTGCACTCAGAGCATGAATACATGCTGTTTTTTCTTCTGCTGTGGTTCATTTTTATTAAAACAAAAACTCACAACAACTAAAAAAAAAAAATTCACTTTTGCTGAATTTTACTCTTTCCGAGAAGACTGACAGCATGAATGAACATTTGTCCAATATTTGTAGTAAGTCCAACAATAAAAGACAATGGCTTATACATTCATGCCCAGTCAATGTCCTATGGGCTGGAATTCATAAAACAAAGGCAGCAGATGGCATACCTAAATTTAATTTGCTATTTGATTTATCCTTGTGTTATCATTCTGAAATGCAGACACTGAGTGTTTTCTAAAACTGTTAGAAAACATAAGACCATGGTTTGAGGAAGTTTATCATATAATCTGATGCTGGATCATCAATCCTCAAAAATGAAAACTATATTCTATCCACAGAGGCGCTCTTCTCAGATTAAGGGGAACCTGTCAACAGCCAATATTCCATGTGTCAGGGATGCCATTTCATGTAGTTTGGAACCACTACTCATGGCAATAGAGCAATACCAGACGTCATCAAAAGGAAGAATGTGCTTTTGATTCTGCTGGACTAATTTGAAATTAGCAGGGGCATTTCTTGGTTTCATCTTTACTTTCCAATGTTTCCTGAGAAAACTGATGTTTTTGTTTTTTGTTTTTTTAATTAATGTGATCACTTTTCCTTGTGGGTTCTTCTCTTGAACACTGCGCTACCATCTTTGATTGCCTATTAGTATGCATACAGACCAATATTCTAGGCTACCACATTCTAAAATGAGAACTTCTTAAGCCTTATGTTACTGCTTCTGGCAGCTGTCAAAATAACTCCTGCTGATATCATGTTTAACAGACTTGCCTCCAAGTCAGATCAATGTTGGGAAACAGCATGCAGTGTTACAAAATTAGGTCATTAATTGTGAAGCAACCTCAACCCTCCTTGTATTTGGAGACAAAAAATTTTGAGGTAAAAGGAAACAGCAATCAAAGAGTCTGAATCTTTTTTTTTTTAATCTCAATTAAGGTGTCAATTTAGGTATTTAATTCTCAAAATTCTTTGGAAGGATTTTATTATTTTAAAAGTACAGTGATAAGGTATTTAGTTCTTCTAAGGGACTGTAGAACATTCCAGCATAAAACATATATCCCTCCTAACAGGGGAAAACTCAAGTGCAAATATCCATTGTACTGATTATCTTACAGCACTTAAATGTCAACTTTTTCTAATAACTCCAGGAGAATCTGTTGTCAACCTGTTACCCTCAAATATCAACCAGACTAATCATCCTAGGGTTAGCCTATCAAATGACCTCAAGTAATATAATAGCAATGTAAGAGTCTCAATGAGTTAGAGTCTGGGAACAGAAAAAAACAATCTGGTAGTTAGAACCAGACTGCCAAATGATAGCATCAGCTGCATTATCTGTGTGCCTGGAGGTTGCCCTTCCAAACTAATTTTAAGAATAAATTGAAATTGAACTGGAGCCATGCAAAGTAGAACAGAGACCTTTTCGAAGATTCATATCAGGTAAATATTAAACAGGTTGTCAGAAAATACTGACATTTTTTTTTGAATTGATTGTATGCTTTTATTTCTCTACGCATACAGCATTTCATATTATTAACATTTTATTTATTAAAACCCTGCCCTTCCCTCAAAAGGCTTTAAGGGACTTTCATGTTATGTCACAGCATATTAAGAATAAAGATAATTCCCCACTATCTTACAAACAGCATAAAACAAATATTTCGTGTATTGAATTAAAGGTAGAAATGTACATCTTCCCACAAGTTTGTTTTCAATAAAATAAAGACATTGATATTCAAATATAACATTTAATTTATTCATTTAATAATTAGAAATACCTTGGAATTTCTTCTTAAAATCCATAACCTAATACACAAATATCAAAATATTAAGATGGCCTATAAGAATTAACAAAGATAAATGTAGGTGAAAAAACAGGTTGATTTATTTGGCACCATTCCAATTTACCTCCCCCCTCTTCTGTCCTGATTAATTGCCTTCAGCAAGGAGCTGGAGCCTAGTTATGCTGTTTCCTTAATTCCTGTTGATGGAGTGTTGATATAAGGAAAGACAGAAAACCAACTGCCTTTGAACTAACCCATTCTTCAAGAGTTAATCAATCATAACCTGTCCATTTTAATTATCTCCCAAATTCCAAATAGAGATATGTTTGCAGTTTCCAAATATTTGCTTGATTAAAGATGTTTTCCTTATTTCAATAAGGAACTTCAAATTGATGAGTCAGGTGGTAAGATTTATGGGATGAAGTAGCCCAGTTTATCTTCCAGTTTTCAAAAATTCTGGTCTGCAATTCAACAATAAACAACATTCCCCCAGAGATATGCAGACTATTCCCATTAATGATGATGCATATATATATTTATAAATATATATATATATTTATATTTTTATATATTTATATATTTATTATATATATATATATATATATATACATCAGTAGATCTCAGAGAGAAAAGCCTGCCAAGAAAATGTTTACTAGCCTCCCTCTTCATATCCATAAAAAAAACAGTTTATTGGAATATTAAATATAATTACACAAAGCTAACAGGCCATTGGTGCACCTGGATAACATTTTTGGTTGTTTTTGCCCTCCTTGGAGCAATACCAACAGATAGGGTCATCAATCAGTTATACCCATCAAGTTACAGGGAAATTCTGGCTGCCTCACAAACAACCAGACAGTTCAGTTAAGATAAGGATTTTAGCAGAATTTTCCCTGAATTGACTAAACTAATTAGTTGTCTTAATTAGATGCACACAAAAACAAAAGCTAACTCTTCCTGGAAATAATTCCCCATTTAGGAGCTGTGTTTGTAACATCAGAATCAAAGCACCAAAGTTCTCCTCTCATAGACCTTTCATGGTCTAGCAATGATGATAGAATATGATGATAATGATGACTATGATGATGATGATAATACAAGATTTCTGAAAAAGATAGTTTTTATATAAAATTTCTCCTGTTTAATATGAACAAATGCAAATACATGTATAAAGTACTTTTAAGACTTTAAAAAGTCAGTTAAAACTGTTTTCTCTGACATAAGAGAAATTATACATTCCCTAATTCATCTCTCTTCCCATAGATCATTCAGTCCTTTAACAGTGAAGAAGAGCCCTCACCCACTCATTCAATATAGTTTGCAAGTTGAGAGAATGGTTTACTCAGAATCACCAATTGACCCAATTATTAAATCCACACTTCAAAATAAAAAAGGAAGATGTCAAGAAAACTATTCCTTTAATATTTGTACCTAACCACTTCCATGCCTGGCACAGCAGGGCCTGAAGAGCAGAAATCAAGCTCTTTTCATCTCTGAGTACTCCACAGCACTTAACCCTGTGACCTTAACATTGAAGTCATAATAAACTCCTCAGCCTTGAACAAAACAGACCAAGAATGTACAGAACCAAATTTTAAGTTAATGTGACTCCATTTATGAACTCAGTCTAGAGTTTACCAAAATGTGTTCCCAAAATCACCAGTCCTAATTGATGCTTTTGAAGAAATATGTTTCACAGCCAAAAATACTGAATGTAGCAATGGTCCCAAGTCTTCTAATTTTACCTAGACTTAACCAACCTGGCACTCTACTATGAGATATATTTGGGAAATGCTGTCAGGGTCCCTTTTTGATGATTTACCATACATATTTTAAAGAGTCTTTAGACTTTAAAAAGCCCCCCTAAAGGAGCTTGTTTGTTTTAGTGTAAAGCAAACACATTTGACTTCAGAACCCTTTCTTATTTAACACCATGGAAGGTGTTTGGAGAAATGTTTTTCCAAAAACTGAGACATCATACAGGATGAATTATAACACCATGGGGCAGTTTACAGACTCTCCACAATCTCACGCTGTTACATGAAACACAAACAGACACAAAGGTGCCTCTGGGCTTATTAATCACCAAGCTATACATAAAAAAGAAGAATTTAAATATATAAACATGTGATGGGAAGCAGAAATTTCAATATCTATGGAAAAATTATTACAACTAACAAAAACAAATTTTAATTACTAACTGAAAATCCTAATTGTCCTCCTCTTGCATTCACAAAGCATCAACTAAAATAAACTGTTTACTATGTTTAAGTCCCAAGATCATACGTCATCCACAAATGATTTATCCCCTTTACTGTATATTTGTCATTCTTTTTAACTGGCCAGATCTGAATCCCTGCTCTAAGTTTGGAGAATGTTCTAGCTGAAGAGCAATACAAGGCTCCCATTATTTAAGTTAAAATTTGAAATCCTACTTTCCCAGCCTCTCTAGAAGTTAGGGCACTGACCTAAGATCTGGACCTTGACTGACTGCTTAAGATCATCCTGGGAAGGGTAACAGTATCAACAGTAATAGCTATATTAGATATTTTGCATGAGGTGTATATTAAGGTTCCAGGGGGTGGTCAAATGACTTAGGCTTGGCCAATCAGCACATCTCACCATCCTGACTATAGAATTGTCTCAAGGATAGAGAAGTCAGTCCACTAGGATTTAACTGAAGATCTGGGTTAAACTTTTGAGAAGAAATTAGTTTTCCAATAGATATATACACACACACATACATATATATATTATGTATATATATATATATATATGTATGTATGCATATATAAATATGTGTATATATATGTATATGTGTGTATATCTTTGTAAAAATATAAACATCATCAACTGAACTTGTGAAGCCAGCACCATCGCTGAGCACTCCAGCTGCATGAATAATGAATTTTCTCTTTCATTCAGCTAGTTTAGACCAGCGTTGTTATGCATGATAGAATTGCCATAGACTCTCTCCTTGAAGACCATGGTAGAGTTTGTACAGTAGCTAATAGATCCTGCTGTAACTGTATTATTGTCTCAGGGAAAGTGAAACCGTCAATACCGAAATTGAAGAAGAAAGCTACCTGTCTCTCTAAAGCAGATATTGATAGTTTATGGAATCTTCAGCTAGTTGGGTATGGTACCCTAGAGAGGAATGGCTGAGGTCAATGTTACAGATTAGTTTCATCATGCTTCTTAGAGTCCTATTGATACTAACCTTAACTAAATACAACACTAGATAAAAATGAATGAATTTGGTCCTAGCCCCTGTCAGTAAGATTAATCAGAGTGACCAACAGAGCAACATACTCACAAGAAAATTCACCAGAAGTAAAGAGCATATAAAAAAAGGTAGGTATTGTTGAGAAAATTCTCCATGGATCCCTCTCTTTCAGCACATCCTATGGCAGATTTTATTCTGGACTATCTTTTCAAAAAATGTTTATATAGCAAAGAGTTTAGAAAACATCTCCCTTTGGGGCAAAGGGAAGTTCTGTTTGCCCTATAGGACAATAAAGCTAATGTCTCCTGTAAGACAAAAGTTGAGCAGATTTGCTAGCAGCTGCCTCGTGAGATTGAGAGTTTCCTAAACTCAGTATACCTCAACTGTGACACAAACCTCTGCACCCAGTATCTAGCTGGAATGCCTTTACATCATCCCCCATAGGACAGGGAAATTAAAGGACTGACACACAAAGTCTATGCTGTCTGCTAGACCATACATAATAAAGCCCTTTGCTTCTGACCCAGAAGTTTCACATCTTCTGCCAGCTCTATGAAACTGAAACAGGATAACTTTGTATCTTGTAAGTAGGATAAAAACCCAGACCCTTCCACTTTTTGACAAAGACCCAGATTAATATATAGAGATGACATATGTAAGAGCCGAAGACTAAATATTGTAATTATATCAGTTCTCCCCAAATTGATCTATAGATTCAGTGCAATCGCAATCAAAATTCCAGCAAGATTTTTCATTGAAATTGATAAGTTAATACTAAAATATAAACAGAAAGGTAAAGTATTTGGAATCAAACTTGGAAAAGAATGAAGTTGTGGGATTTACATATTATTTGACCTTAAGTCTTACTATAAAGTAAAATAATCAAGAAACTGTAATAATTGTATAAAACTAAACAAATAGTTCAATGGGACATAATAGAAAGTCCAAAATTACACCACATATATATAGCCAAATAACTTTTGACATAGAAACCCAAGTTAATTAAATGGGTAAAGAAGTCTGCTCTCTATATAGTACTGGATCTACTGGATATCCATATATTAAAAGTTTTGTTGATCAGGGTACTTGGGTGGCTCTGTCCGTTAAGCGGCTGTCTTCAGCTCAGGTAATGACCCTGGGGTCCTGGGATCGAGCCCTGTATCAGGCTCTCTGCTCAGCTGAGAGCCTGCTTCTCCCTCTCCTTCTGTCTGCAACTCTGACTACTTTCATGCTCTCTCTCTGTCAATAAATAAATAAAATCTAAATAAATTAATTAATTAAATTTTTTTGATCCCTACCTTATACCATACATAAGACCCAAATGACAAAGCTCTTTATAAGAAAATGTAAGCAAATACGTTTGAGAACTTGGGATAGGAAAGATTGCTTGGAAAGAATGTAAAAGGCATGAACTATAAAGAAAAACATGGATAACCTGAAACTTCATCAAAATTTAAAACTTCTGCTCATCAAAAGATAAAATTGAGAAAATGAAAATAAAAGTTACATACTGAGAAGAAATATTCGTGATATACATTTCTAATAAAGGACTTGTATCCAGAATATATAAAGAACTGCTACAACGCAATAATAAAGCCAAATAACAAATTTCTTTAAAAAGGCAAATAACTTCAACAGATCCTTCACAAAAAAAGATTTACAAATGGTTCTATATATATGAAAAAATATTCAACATCATTAGTACCAGGGAAATACAAATTAAAAGCACAATTAGATAACACAGCATACTCTCCAGAATTGTCAAAATTAAAGACTAAAAATACCAAAATCCTGGAGAAAATGGAGAGCTACTGGACACTGGTAGAAGCTTAAAATGGAATAACTACTAGACACTGATAGAAGCCTAAAATGGAACAACTATTATGGAAAAATGTATGACAGATTCTTATAATGTTAAACCCTCACCTACATTAATATTTAGCAATTCCACTCTAAAGATATTTACTCCCCCAAAGTGAAAACATGCCAACAAAAAGGTCTGTACAAAAATGTTTACTGCAGCTCTATTCATAGTAACACCAAATTGGAAACAACACAAATATACATCAACAGGAAAATGGATAAACAAATTGTGGTATATTCATACAATAAAATATTACTTAATATTAAAGAACAAGTTAATAATGCAAACAAAAATACTAATATATCATAAAAACAGTACCTTGAATGAAAGAATCCATACACAAAGGAATATTTATGGTATGACCTTATTTACATGAAGTTTTGCCTGAAGTACAGGCAAAACTAATATATGAAGCTAGAGATCCAAATATTGTTTTCCTGAGGGGAATACAGAAAGAGACTGGAATGATGCTCAAAAGAACTTCTTAGGGTGATGAAAATGTTCTATACCTTCACTGGGATCTTTGTTACATGAATGTATGCACTTGTCAAAAGTCATCAACTATTACACTTAAATCATTGTATGTTATACTCAATTCAAAATGAAAAAAAAATACAAAAAAATGACTAAAAAATGTATTTTATTTAAAACTCATTTAGCTCCCAACTATTCAAGGTCTGACATCTAAGCTAGATGGGTTGAACTTGAGATTATTTGCTCTGTATCCACAGGTGTTGAGAGAGATATCCTCTCTGACTTTACACAGCTACCAAGGCAATAATGCTAGGAAAATCATTAATCAAAATTTGATAGTGCCTATCTGCAATCAGAAGAAGAAAACAAAGAACACCTTGGACTATAAAAGCAGGTAAAACACACTCAAAGGATCTAGTCAGTCACAATGCTGACATTCTTGCTTCTTGTGACTCTGGCCCTAGCATCTTCTCACCATTCTGGTGAGCACTTTGAAGGGTAAGTAAGCAACTCCTTAAAAGATTAAGTCCTCTTCCTTGCTATCCCAAAAAATGTGAATGCACTACCCAATTTTAAATTTTGTCTTCTGCTATCTCACCATTCAGTGAGAAGGTGTTCCGGGTCAATGTTGAAGATGAAAATCACATCAACTTACTCCATAAGTTGGCCAGCACCACCCAAGTAAGTAATGATCCTGTAGTACAGGTTTGCTTTACACTTACTTTAAAATCTTAGAATGTACTGTGATTCCATAAAAGGAAGAATGACTAAAATATTAACCACAGCAAGAAATAACTTGAAAAAAAAAAAACATTTAATGCCACGATACCTTCTTTTCTGCCTAAATTAGATTGTCATGGCCCTACAGTATTATAAATCCATGAAAACATTTTAAGGAGCTGACAGGACATGACAACTGGATGAGATGGAACTGCCACAAAGGTCACAGTACATCTAATGTTCAGTCACTTGCCTTCTAAGGCAAAAGTGAAAAATGATCAACTTGGATATTACTGAAAAACTGGGCTTCTGTCCAACTTGAAATTCATTTCCACATCCCATGTATCATCTGTTCCCTTTGATTTTCTTTCATTCCAAATCAAACAGCTTGAGTTTTCATGACCTTGATTCAGGCCCTCTTAACGATATGACATGAAGGGCTGGGGCGGGCAAAGGAGGTAAAAGCCATGAATGATTTTCATATTTGTTTTTACTTTCAATAAACCAAAATCTCTATGCTAATTTTTTTAAAATCCACTGTATATGGGGTGAGAACTGATATTTTTAATTACATATGCATTTAACAGGAAGCTATTGCTGACCACAAGTGGTTCACTTGGGCCAAACCTGTTTCCTCATGAAATATAAACCAAAATAATTTGCTAGCCCCTAAATATCCATCTCCTATTTATATCTATATCTATATTTATATCTATATCTATATCTATCTATCTACCTTTTTATAGGTTTTTTCTTTTAGCTTTTAAGGTATGGGGAGAAAAAAGAAGATACAGTATCATAATCTGAAACAGATTCAAAAGTTTAGAATTTAAAGAAAATAAAGTCATTTATTCCAACTCAAACCTGGAATTTCCTCCATAGAAATATCATCCCTGGTTTTTAGTTCCAACAACACCTGCTTGAGCACCTCCAGGGATAGCAGGAATACTGCTTTCAAAGTAGCCCATTTGGCCTTACAAGTCATTCCAATTGTTATATGAAGCTAAAATCTACCTTCTCCAACTCTAGCCCATTGGACCTAGCTGGAGCCAAATATTGTGTATCACCCTCTAAAATTTATTTTATTTTATTTTATTTTAAATTTATTTCTTTTCAGCGTAACAGAATTCATTGTTTATGCACCACACCCAGTGCTCCATGCAATACATGCCCTCCATAATATCCACCACCTGGCTCCTCCAACCTCCCACCCCCCGCCCCTTCAAAACCCTCAGATTGTTTTTCAGAGCCCATAGTCTCATGGTTCATCTCCCCTTCCAATTTCCCTCAACTCCCTTCTCCTCTCCATCTCCCCATGTCCTCCATGTTATGTGTTATGCTCCACAAATAAGTGAAACCATATGATAACTGACTCTCTCTGCTTGACTTATTTCACTCAGCATAATGTCTTCCAGTCCCATCCATGTTGCTACAAAAGTTGGGTATTCATCCTTTCTGATGGATGCATAATACTCCACAGTGTATATGGACCACATCTTCCTTATCCATTCATCCGTTGAGGGGCATCTTGGTTCTTTCCACCGTTTGGCGACCGTGGCCATTGCTGCTATAAACATTGGGGTACAGATGGTCCTTCACCCTCTAAAATTTATTTATTCTAGGCCTTTTATAATTTCTCTTAGCATGGGTTTACAGACACCTGATCATTCTGGTCACTTCTGGATATAGCTCAATCTTTCTGTCTATATTTCTTTTTTAAAATGTAGCTTTCAGAATTGACAATGGACCCCTAGCTATGCTCTGATTAATACATACTGCAGGACCACTGCCTGTCTTCATCTGTAAAATGGACATTTATTAAGGAGGCCTGAGATTCTTTTCAACATCTTGAACAGTTTACAGAATAATCTTAGGTTATAACAAATATATTGGCCAATTGAAACCATTAGGTTATTCTTTTTTTCACATGAATCACCTTCAAACAAGATATTACTTCTTCTTGCCTAATTTATTTTTTAACCTAAATGCAGTTAAATGTGTCTTTATAGCCTGTTTTCAGCAGGTTGAGATCATTTTTATAATGAATTCAGTCACCCAGGGAAATAATTCTTCCCCCTAACTTTATATTACCAGAAGTTTGACAAGCATGACTTTCCAACTTTTATCTTTGTCACTGATAAAAATATTAGGTCAATGAGGGGTCACCACAGAATTAGAGGCCTCCTTCATGGCTTATTCATTCAATACATACTTATCATGAGTTTCCAATGTGTTAAGTACTGAAAGTGATGCATTAACCAACCATCCTCAGGTAAGTTTGCTCAAGTATCCACATTACTGTTAGCTGTAGCTAACATTGTATTTTCCAGCTTATAAAGAATATAAATGCAGAGACTTGGTCAAATGTTTTGCTAAGATCCAGATTCAGCATTCCATCAGGATAGTGGTCTTTTTCAATAATAAGATGAAGTTCATTAGGCCTGACTCACTCTTGCTTTAAACCATGTTGGCTCCCAGGGATCATAGCTTCCTTTTCTGAACATTCACAATCCATCTACTTCCAGTTTACTCTGCAGCTTTGCCAGAATCCACACCAGGCCCCAAGGAGCTCCTGCTTCTGGAATTCACCTGTTTTCCTATTTCTGAAATCCAAGATTTACCCTCTCCACTCTTTAGTGATTCCTTCAAGCTCTGATTCCTCCAAGGGTGCTGAGAAATTTCTGCAATCACACATGCAGTTATTTTTTTAGTTACCTAAGATTCAGCATTTTAAAATAGTCGAGAGCAGGGAACCTGGACTCAGACTCCTGGATTCAATTCCTGGCTCTACCACTTGCTAGCTGGACCTTGGACACCTCTCTGGGTCTCAACTTTCTATTTTATCAAATGAGAATACTAGTATTTACCTTATAGGATTGTTGTGAGATTTAAAGGACTTACATTAAGTCCTCTAAATCTTTAAATCACTTAGAAAGAACTTATATAATGATATCTATAGAAGTATTTGTTATTATTACCATCTTTAGAACTGGAATCTTGAATGCAATTTACATGGCCAGTATAATCCTTTCTCTCCTCATCTATCTTGGGCCTCAATATTCTCTTTCCAAAGAAGGTGTTTCTGCTAAAAATCCTAACATCTGAAAATTTTTTTACTTATGGTTATTTTATCTCTCCAGAAATAGAAGAAACAAGAAATAGTATACCCCCTGAGAAAAGACAAAAGTCAAACAATAGTTAAATAGAGTGACTTTCTCTCTCCCAGCTGCAAACATCAAGCTTTAGCTGCAAGCAATGGGACTGCATGTTTGTTCTTTATTCATTTTATTTCCAACATGAATGAAAAGATTTTTATTCTCCTCAGCAATCTTGCAAGTGCAGCATAGTCTGGACTGTAGCCTTCCTGATAAGATCATTACAAGGGCATCTAGTCTTTGTATTCATCCTTGGCCATGTGTCCTTCCTCCCAGCTTTTGAACATATCCTTTTATAAGCTGAATGTACAGGAGAGCTGTGATCACATGGGACACTGGTAGCCTCCCCTTTTCATCTGTAATTATACAGTAAGTGTTTTATTTCATCTCCTTGCAATCAGAGTTGCACTTGTTCCTCTATTGGAGACATTAACCACAAAACCTATTCTCTTTTCTCTATGCTTTCTTGAACCTTGTTTCTCTATGATAAGGTGCAAGTTAATCTATGGCCAAAGTAACATCATTACAGTCACAGTCTTCCAGGGTTCCCATTACCCCCACTATATTTTTCTACTAAGCTCTTCCCTGCTCTCTGGAACTGAGCCTCAATTAGACGTCACTTTTTCTTCCAAGAGGAAAAGAAAATTCCATTATATAAATGAAAAGTCCGTCAGATGTTCAACTTAGAGTCAAATGCAATGTGAAGAAACAAATTTATATAAATTTATAAAGAATCAAAGACTCCTGATACCAATATTTATTTTCTTCTAAGCCCTAAAAGAATGTATAGTGGATACACTACTTTATCTTGCTTTTGTGCTGGTCTCTTAATATATTAAAAAAGGCTCTTCAGT